>NW_004798290.1:128369-135163 GCF_000002075.1 Aplysia californica | reverse complement strand
CCTGATAATTTACCAAAATTTGATCATTTTTTGCACAATTTCTGATTATTTTCCTTTTTATCATTCTTTGATAAAATTAACAACAAAATCGCATAAGTTCACAGTTTTGGGCTCAGTTTGCATAAGTTCACAGTTTTGGGCTGTTTGCATAATTTCACATTTTTGGGCTCAGTTTGCATAAGTTCACAGTTTTGGGCTCAGTTTGCATAAGTTCACAGTTTTGGGCTGTTTGCATAATTTCACATTTTTGGGCTCAGTTTGCATAAGTTCACATTTTTTAGCTCAGTTTGCATAATTTCACATTTTTGGGCTCAGTTTGCATATGTTCACATTTTTGGGCTCAGTTTGCATAATTTCAGAATTTTTCTTGCATAAAACAACAGGGACAGCCTATCAGGCAGGGTCAAAGCCCACCTCCAAAATTGCGTTTATGGAGGCGTAAAAATATCTTTTTTTTTAAAATCTATCACATGAGCCTCCAAATTTCCAAAACCATCAAAAACTGTTGTATGCGTGGCTGAAATCACCGCGTATGAGACCAAGACCTCATGAGGATCAGCGGGGGTTAAAAATTGTAAATGAGGCTGCTCCATAAAAATATTTTTCCATCCCATCAGCCCCGGGTAGAGTGAAGTAGCAAGACTTCTAAAAATCATATTAAAAAAGAACGGCGTGAATATTAGACTTCAGATTCCTTATAAGCGTCAAATTTACCATGAATTTGATACCAGATCTAAATACCAAGCCGTTTTGATATTTAATAAAAATTCTGCATGTGAAAAAAACACAAAAAAGCTACACCCTGTGCCGGCTGTACTGTAAAGTAACCAGACGAAAGAGGGACATCCCAAGGTGTGACTCGTGTGTATATGTACCTAAAGTAAAGTTATTCCCGCATCTGATCCGGACATTGGGGATTGCCTTGTTAGTGAGACAACTTCCTGGGTCTTCGGCGTATTGTAGTAGGGTGGCCAGTTCCTTTCCACGCAGTCTTTACTTCCCCAACTCGAAGTCAGGTACCCATTTCTGCTCGGCGGGCAGGAGTGGGCAAAAAAAATCCGTGTCCGAACCGAGGCTCAAACCTGGATTTTCTGCATCTGAGATGAGCGCACTAACCGCTCCGCCACGTGTACATAGGGTTTTTTTAAAAACACAGGCCAAGGCTCATTCAGTTGCTTGTGCGTCTGAGTATGTGTGTTTGCCAGTGTGTATGTGGCCCGCTTTAACCTGGGCTGACCTTGACTAGCAGGGTTGACCCAGCCTACCTTTTTTTTTTTGGGTAAGTGTTTTACAGCGCTCGCAACTGCGTAAGGTCATATGAGCGCGCAGCCTACCTCTGAAATGATCTAAATTGTGTTGCTGGGGCCATGAAACATGGATCATTATTCTTTGTACAAAGACATGACCGAATCTCAGTTACAGCACAATCCACAACACCACTGGCATCTGTGGTATAGCAGGCACTTCGTCAACTCACACAGAAGAACCGAGTTCGATTCCTGAGAAGGGAGAATTTTCATAGAGTATCTGCTTGGATTAGCCCTGACATATAGGGTTGAAGCCTTCCTCCTATTTTAGTTTTAGTAAGAGTTTTACGGCACTTGCAACACAATATGGTCATACAAGTGCCGAAGAATAGATTACGTGTTACAAGAGAGTAACTTACTAACATACACAACAAAGAAGGAGGGGTAGATAAGGATGACAGATGTTTGATAGGAAAAAAGGAGCAAACCACACCAGAGCACCCACCAACCGCCCGCTTGCAAGAGAGTAACATACACAAAAAAGAAGGAGGGAAGATAGGGACGACAGATGTTTGACAGGAAAGGAGGAGCAAACCACACCAAAGCACCCGCCAAGCACCCACTCCTCCTATTTGATCTGAATTGTGTGGATGGGGGTGTAAAAAAAAGATTACAAAATTTAAGTCAAGCAACATTATAAAAATTCCAAAGAAACGTTAGGAAAAAGGAAAAGTTCAAATATAATTCTACGACCCCACGACATTCTACGACCCATAAGGCATATGTAATGACATTTCAAATTAAAAGTTAATAAAAATCAACATAGTGAGAAACCCCAAGTCTCATTCAAAGCTCGATTTTCTCCTGAAAAGGACATTTTTTTAAATCCTCAAATCGCTCTTCTTAAACTCCGAAGCACTTTTTGTTTTTGTACTCTTCCAATTCTTCAGGCATGGGGTCACAAACTTCAGTAAAAACAGTCAGACGTTTCACTGTGTGTACTATGAAAGCAAGACAGAAACACACACATATATATGAGTAGAACATAGATGTTGTATTACATGGATGATCCAAATGATTCAAAATGGGGTACAGAAAAATCATCACGTTTCACAAAGGACAATAATATGAATAAACGAAACATTTGATGACTAATCAGACTAAAACCAACTGTCGTAAAACCAGATTAAAAACCCAACGGCCAATAAAACAACTGTCATACATACACAAACGACAATAATAAGATTTAAACAATTTCAAGTCTTCAGGTCCCGGGCCCACAACATTTCTAACCTCTTGCATCGCTCTCAGCACACTGCACGCCTCATACACCATAACTTACACACATCACAAGAGGCCCGCTTTCATTCCACCTCGCGTCTTTCAACACATTCAGAGCCGCAGAGCCACACACCACACATGCAAACGAAACATACACAGAGAACATTCCCGCTGCACCGGCAAACAAAATGTGTCGCGACGCGATGACATCAGGCTCTTGTCAATTTTCGGGCATAAGGAGTTATTGGAATAATCTTAAAGCCTGTCCATTTGCCTTGCTTTTGATGAAAAAAATATCCCTTTATCCTGGATACAAGTCAAGACATTGGCTATTGAAGGAGGTGGGAGGTCACCTGGTTTCAGAGGTAAAATTAGTGAGAAAATGGTCGCCAAAGCTGAGTTATTTCCTAAGCTTGAGAGTTCGTGGAAACTGGAAAATTACATCTCTTATGCCTTTAATCAATGTTTTCAGTAAATTCCACACAGAAATGTGTTCTTTAATGGGCATGAAAGGTGTTGAGCAAAAAACAAAAATTTAAAAAAAATTCCCAACCCAGCGGAAAAATGCCAGTTTTTTTTTACTTTCACTATTTTGACGAGAGCCTGATCTCACCACCCTGCCTCACATATACAAACAGCCTGATCTTCACATCTGCTGAGAACAACTGCCAATCAGTCAAAAAATTTTCAAATTGTTTTTTTTAAACAGGACAAATTTTCTACCAGACAGCAAACAAATGTGAAACTAGATGCTGTTCCTCGTTGCGATAAAAGCAGGCAGTTCTCAAACACATTTAGTCTCCGGCAGCATGATCTCTCACAGGAAGCCATTACACGAAAACTTGTAGAAAGATAATTTTGTCGCAAAACAGATTTCCCACCTCTCAGAAACATGCAGCAAGGACCATTTAACTATTGGCAGCTTCCTTAAACTACAAAAGTAAGTTATCAAGAAGAGAAATAAAACATTTTTACTACCTGCCATTTCTCCCCAGTTGATGGCAACCCAATCTGGACACCTGTAAAAGCACTAAAGCCTACCTATGTGGTAGCCCATACTCCCGAGAAGGTAAAAATGGAGATGCCGCAAGAAAGCACTGAGGTCGCGAATGGGTGGCCCTCTTGGAGTTTCAACAGTTTGTTTAAAAAAGCTTTGCTACAGACACACACTGAGTTCTACAAGTTTCACTGTAATGGAGTCCCAAACAGACAGGTCAACACGTGATTGATCAACTCCCCAAAGAGTTGCTACACCTGACCCGACCATCATTCTTTCTCTTCATGCATCTCAAGCATTTCCTCATCACTCGACATCCCACCACACACGACGATTTCCGTGACACGCGCTCACTCTCAGTCCGAACCCTCAACCTTCGCTGCCTTCTGTACTGGTTCTGGGGACGAGCAAAAAAAGGAGGGATTTGTTTCAGTTTTAGTAAGAGTTTTACGGCACTTGAAACACAATAAGGTCATATAAGTGCCGAAGATTAGAGGTGCTACAAAAGAGTAACAAACGCAAAAAAGAAGGAGGAGAGATAAGGACGATAGATGTTTGATAGGAAAGAAGGAGTAAATCACATCAGAGCACCTGCCAACCATTCACAAGGAGGGACTTGACATCTATGATCAGATAACAAGCAACCAATCAATCCAACTTTCATTTTTTGATTCAGTAAGAGTTTCACGGTACTTGCAACACAATAAGGTCATATAAGTGACGAAGATTAGATTAGAGGTGTTACAAGAGAGTAACAAACACAACAACAAAAAAGGAGAGAAAAGGACGATAGATGTTGGAACAGTACAGTTTGATAGGAAAGAAGGAGTAAGTACGATAGATGTTGGAACAGTACAGTTTGATACGAAAGAAGGAGTAAGGACGATAGATGTTGGAACAGTACAGTTTGATAGGAAAGAAGGAGTAAGGACAATAGATGTTGGAACAGTACAGTTTGATAGGAAAGAAGGAGTAAGGACGATAGATGTTGGAACAGTACACCAACTTACTTTTTCTTTTTTTTGTTTGTTGCTTCAGTAAAAGTTTTGTGGTACTTGCAACACAAATTAAGTCACGATAGATGTTGGAACAGTACAGTTTGATACGAAAGAAGGAGTAAACCACATCAGAGCACCTGCCAACCATCCATTGATGTGTTTGAGATTGATAGGAAAGAAGGAGAAAACTACACTAGCAAGTGTTGTACAAAATACCTAACAGAAGTGTCAATAAGCTACAAGATGAAAAAATAGATTTTTTCGGACCCCTGGGACACATGAGAGCAGACCCAAAATTTAAGGATCATACTGTGTGTGTGCTTGGAAAACGGTCCCAGTTGTCGGACATTTTGGATACGGTATTTTCTGTTCCTACAAGCCCATCCTTCATAAGCTTTTAACGTTATTTTTCATTATAGTTGTTCTTTTCCTATGTCTGGATGAAATTAGTCTGTGTGTGTGAGTGTGTGTGAGTGTGTGTGTGTGTGTGTGTGTGTGTGTGTGTGTGTGTGTGTGTGTGTGTGCATTAATATATATTGCGTGAGAAGAAAGGAAGTAGTAAGAAAGGTTTTGAAAAATGGGTATACCAATGTAAAACGCATTGAGCTACTTTTTTGGAAATGCGCTATATAAATGTTATATATTATTATTATCATTGAAGTACAAGCATTATTCTTGTAGCAAATTCAATGCTGGTCAGGCTGATTTTTTCATTTTTCAAATATCTTGAGTTGTTTTAAAGACCTAAAAGTGAGACACACCAAAGACTTACCATCACCATCATCCTCACCACCGCTGTCACGGTCTTCTTTCCTTTTCTTGCCCTGAAAACAACAAACAAACAAACAGATTAGCTGACAAACTGCAACGCTGTTGTCGTAGGCTAATAACCAGTGCCCACTGCCAATCAGATTCGGGTGAAGCGAGTCGAGGATAGCCAGACTTTCCTCTGTGGAGAGGGCAAAAGCTACGACTTGGGCACAATATGACAGACTCCACTCGCATCCTTGAAAAACAAATGTTTATTTTTGAAGGACAGTCAAATTCAACTGGACTGTGCCTAGCCAAAAGTGATACTTTTTGCCTCATCCATGAAAAATCTGTCTGGCTCCGACCAACCAAATGAATTTGATTAGCAGGGTGCAGTAGTGTGTAGCCAAACATTTTATGTCCTATGGCCTGTGATGAACCAAAAGGTCAGGAGCAGGGGGAGAAAATGGCTGGTGATAAGCCAAAAGGCAGGGCTGAAAAAACACTTGCGAGAAGATAAAGGACAGGGGACTAAATGGGGAGCCAGTAAGTAAGTAGTGATGTACGTATTTAAAAGCCCCCCCCCCCCCCCCCCCCAACACCATTTAGGAGAATCGAGATCTTTTATGTATCTTCCAGGGTCTCGGCGATACTTTTCAAATTCCCGGGGCCTGGCAGTCGCCCCGCTCCCAGCAACTCTCTGATTGGCCTGCTTTCGCGGTAGAGGAGTTTAGCGGAGGAAATGGCGGTAACGAAACCACTAACGGAATATTGAGACCCATGGGAGCCCAGAGGAGGGGGTAAAGGAGGTCAGAAGGTGTGGGCAGAAAGTGGAGATCAAAGCAGATGAAAGAACATCGTTAGAGAGCAGGAAAGGAGGTGAAAGCAAAAGGTTTCTGTCGCTATCCAGATTCGAACCCAGGACCTATTGAATGAGAGGAGGTGAACACCCTAACCTCTAGACCATAAGAGCCCCCACTTTGATTTCAGAACAAAGAAATAAATACAATTCTTATTATCAACAAATAGGCTTGTGCTGACAAAAATGGAATAACACACACACACACACACACACAAACCAAACCACACACACACACACACCAAACAGCTGAGCCGTACGGACATACCTGAGGTCCTCCCCTATTGCGACGTCCGCCCCTCGAGTACCCGCCACGCCCACCACGACCTCCGCTACGACCCCCACGTCTGTTTTTGCTGTTTTTCTCCGCGATGTCCTTGAACATTCTCGTCCAGTACTCCACTTCCTCGTCACCTGAAAGAAAAAACGAAAAAGTCTCGTCAAACCACCTGTCACAGTCACCCCGGCCATGTTTGTGTGCACGTTCCCCACTCTCCTTGCTGCACACCAAGCCCCCATTCAGGGTTCATAATAAGAAGGAGTTTTTCTTTTCCCCAAAACTTTTCCAAGAGTTTTCAAAACCAGATTTCTTTTTTCCAAGACATATGAGGTGTCATTTCCGCAGAAAAATGTTCGTTCAGCGGCAAAAATACATTATGGTG
>NW_004798290.1:121303-128269 GCF_000002075.1 Aplysia californica | reverse complement strand
GAGTTTAGCGGAGGAAATGGCGGTAACGAAACCACTAACGGAATATTGAGACCCATGGGAGCCCAGAGGAGGGGGTAAAGGAGGTCAGAAGGTGTGGGCAGAAAGTGGAGATCAAAGCAGATGAAAGAACATCGTTAGAGAGCAGGAAAGGAGGTGAAAGCAAAAGGTTTCTGTCGCTATCCAGATTCGAACCCAGGAACTATTGAATGAGAGGAGGCGAACACCCTAACCTCTA
Organism: Aplysia californica; assembly: GCF_000002075.1. Lineage (NCBI taxonomy): Eukaryota > Metazoa > Mollusca > Gastropoda > Aplysiida > Aplysiidae > Aplysia > Aplysia californica. Next base: position 128,034 of record NW_004798290.1, on the reverse strand, counting down.
GACCATAAGAGCCCCCACTTTGATTTCAGAACAAAGAAATAAATACAATTCTTATTATCAACAAATAGGCTTGTGCTGACAAAAATGGAATAACACACACACACACACACACACAAACCAAACCACACACACACACACACCAAACAGCTGAGCCGTACGGACATACCTGAGGTCCTCCCCTATTGCGACGTCCGCCCCTCGAGTACCCGCCACGCCCACCACGACCTCCGCTACGACCCCCACGTCTGTTTTTGCTGTTTTTCTCCGCGATGTCCTTGAACATTCTCGTCCAGTACTCCACTTCCTCGTCACCTGAAAGAAAAAACGAAAAAGTCTCGTCAAACCACCTGTCACAGTCACCCCGGCCACGTTTGTGTGCACGTTCCACCCCCTCCTTGCTGCACACCAAGCCCCCATTCAGGGTTCATAATAAGAAGGAGTTTTTCTTTTCCCCAAAACTTTTCCAAGAGTTTTCAAAACCAGATTTCTTTTTTCCAAGACATATGAGGTGTCATTTCCGCAGAAAAATGTTCGTTCAGCGGCAAAAATACATTATGGTGCACTTCAGAATGTGGAAACTCGAGGCCTTCTCAACTGCGAGGAAATATTTTTACAATAGATCTAGTTAAGTTTTATTTTTCCAAGACTTTTCCTTGCCCTGGAAAATAAAAACAAAATTCAAAGTGTTTTCCAGTTTTCAAAGACCCGTACGAACCCTGTCCGGTGCATGGACAGGTAAAAAAAAAAGGTTGAAATACGAAGAAACCGCAACCCGTTTTCTTGCGGTCTTTTAATGTAACTTAAAGCTGATGAAAATTTTGGTTTTACTCTACTTTAAACTCATCGGATGCTGGAAGTGTCTGGCGGTAATAACCCTTTTCCCCCATCAGAGCGTCCGATACTAGAGACAACTGTCTTGTTTCATTTAAGTGCTAGTTTTTGCTTGTTTTTCACAACTATTCTCGGACCAGGTTATTTTAGTACAGACAAAGCCTTTGTTTCCGCCATTTGGAAATTGGAGGCAAACTTTGAGGGTCATAATGAGATAGATAGTGCACGAGGTTACGGTGACTGTAGGAAAAACTCCTGGAAACGGAGGAAAAAACTCCGGGTTAAGAGATAAGACAAGCACACATGGTATACACCAGGCATGGCCATATTACAGCAGAATCGAGCAATTTCAGTCCAATCCAAAAAAATAATAATTTGAAAATGTCCAAAGTTGCTGAAAAATTCCAATTTCTTGGATTTCATTATTTTCACGAGCCCGTGATTTCACCCCGCGGCCTCACATTTATATTCTGAAACCAGGCAACCCCACCTCCTTCAATAGCAAATATCTCGACTTCCATTTAAGATAAATGGATATTTTTTTCATCAAAAGCAAGGCAAATGAATAACTTTTAAGATGATACCAATTACTCCAAATGCACAAAATTTGACAAGCGCCCGATTCCACTGTGTCATGTCATATATCTTTTTTAACCCGCGGGGGCTGTAAATTCTTTGCCATATCGACAGATCAAAGGGCTAGAACCCAAATGGCCGCTGGACTGGAAAAGTAAAGTAAAAGTAAGGTAAGTTAACGCATGGCAGCACACACGGACGGCTATAGGTTAGTTAGGTTCAACTGTATGTTAAAAATGTAAGCTACTAGCTGTGTCCACTATAATCCATCATGATAAAATAAGGACAACTGCCTCCTCTAGCACTCACCTTCCACCACCCTCGTCTCAATCTCTGTGTCGTGGATAATTATCTTCCCGTCGTTGGCGGCCTTGGCCTTCTCCAGTGTGGGGCCGGCGCTGTTGGGCTCCCTCAGTCTCAGATAGCCCTGGGGAAAGGACACAACAACAGAATGTAACAGAAGGTCCACGATCCAAGCAAGAACAGACGCACAGACTCATTCATTGGCAAGCTCTTTATATGTATTAAGCCAAGAAACGTAAACTTTTACAGGAGAGAGAAAAACCTGTTTCACTCCTTTCACAACTGTCCCTATATTGTACATTATTTCTTGCTTTTTTCATTAAGAATCTGAATTCTGAGGAAATGTTTTGAGCATATGCAACCAATACCATACATGAAGAAACTGCAAAACACCACATTTTTTTTTCTTCTCCAAAATTTTGGGCTAGGAATATTTTAACAGTTGGCCAACAATGTATACACATAGAAGGTGACTGCCAAAAAAATGTCTGTCCATATTTCCTAAACAATTCCTACATTTATAAACCAATCAAAACAAAAAACGAACTTTTAATCAGTTTTCCTGAAAAATTCAGTTCAAAGTTATTGTAGGACAGTTATAAAATAATGTATGTTGCATTTTAAGACGTACACTGTATGGTTGATTGATTGATTGGGTAGATGTTTTACGGCACTATCGACACAATTTTGGTCATTTAAGCGCCAACAGGTTTCACCGCTACAAAATCAGACGTGTTTTTAGTAAGAGTCTTTCGGAGCTCGCAACCGCAAACAATCACACTATTTCCATTATGCTAAAAAGACGAACAAACATTTATAAAAAATTTTTTGTAAATATGGAAAAGGCTTATTTACATTTGTATATATACAATATGAATTTCAGTGTATGTATATATACACCAATAACGATAACTATATGTTTTCATATTCTAATAAATAGTACAATTTCTTTTATATAACTTAAAATTTTTCTAGGCTCTATGATGTCAAAAAGGGTCTTAATATCTTTACATTTAAAATATTTCTCACGAACATAATTAAATTCGACACATTCCGTTAGGATGTGCCGAACTGTGAAATTTGTGTTGCACGCCACGCAAAAAGGAGCTTCCTCTCCTTCGAGCAAATGTTGGGAGATGGCATCTTGGCTCATACTGTTCCACATTAGGTGTACCTGAACTGTCACGATGGGGTTAACATTTACCGTTGTGGGCAAACATTTTCATAAAAAACTTCTCCACTAACAGCGCTCCTCGGTAACTGACCTCTGCTTTTCCTTTGTCAAAGTCCACCCAGCCAACTTCCGCATGATCGGAGAAAAAGTTTTTGATCTCTTCACGAGTGGTTTCTGTGTTGAGTCCCTTGAAAAACAGGACTGCGTTCTTCGTCATCTGTGTCTTCGCTTTCTGCAGAAAGAAAAAAAAAATGATACCAATTTTTTTTTAAAATCTCAACATTTTCAGCTTGTGCTTGTGTTTTAAGTCAATACTGATACCATATAGTGAAGATATAGTGAAGAGACGTCAATGCTGAGGAGAAAATTCCAACAAAAACACAGAGATGTCTGATCAATCACTGACATCCCAACACTGGATAAGTAATGGCACAATTCTAGTAGGCCAAAAAGCACTTTGAAAAACATTTACATAAACATCCAATCAATAACAGAATACTCAGGTCCTCAGCAAAATACAGCAGAGGTTCTATCACGTAATTTGAGCCCCTTACGCAAAAATCACAGGTAGAGATCAAATCATAGGCAATAAAGTCAAATAAAGCTTTTTTATTTTTCAGTAGAGGTTTTACGGCGCTCGCAACTGCATAAGGTCATACCAGTGCCAAGGAGTGGATGTTAACAGAGAAATCCTTACAGGGAATCAGACTTACTCTGCTCACCTCTCTAGCTTCAACAGCACAAAGTCTGCTTCGACTATCAAGGCATCCCGGAAATAGCGGGTCACAAAAGTGTGACAAACATACAAAAGAAGTACGGGAAAGAGACGATAGTAAGGATTATGAAAGAATAAGCAGCAGTTCCCTGTCGAAGTTCAGGCACAGTTACGAGCATGACATTGTTAGATCCATCCATTTACAATTCTACTGTGCATAAGAACGAGAAACGTCCCCCCTTTGGGAATGGCCTAAAGACACTCAGTCAGTGGCATCGCCCCGGGGGGCATCAAATAGGCTGAAACTAAGAAGGTTCTCATAAACCTTAATGACTGATTTGTGTGAACCTGAACGGCTCAAACAGACATGCGTTTGTAAGTGTGTCAATGTGTGCATGACTGTCTGCGTGTGTTAACACGAGTTTAATAACAGACAAAAGAAAAAACATGACTTGAGTGAGTGCCAATAACCTTACCTCTTCATCAGTCTCTTTCGTCTCCTCTACTGGTCTGAAAAAGAAAAAAAAAAAGAACAAATTTCATTTATAGATCAAATATTAACTGAACGATTACAAACTATTTCGCACAGAAAAGAACACATTAGACAATCCAATAGGGAGCAAGACAGAGGGTGCCCACCTCGTGACTCGAAAGAGCTGATGAATGTACGACTACCATGATCTAAACAATTTAACTACAAACCAGTTGTGATAGGCATCTCCAGTTGGGGGTACGGCAACACTTAGATGTGGAACTTCACAAAAAAACGTTATAAGAGTGAAGAAACATATTATGTATTTACTTATTTATTAATGTATTTATTTATATGTCAAACATTTTCCTGTGTGTTTACTCCAAGACTAACAGCTAATATCAAAACTCAAAATGCAGCACAGTTTGTTGTTATTGCTAAACATAAAAGCGCCAGATGATAGAAATGGGCAGGGAAAAAAAAACTTTTTAAAAAACACATTAGACAAAATCTGTTTCTGATGAAACAAATACCAGTGCTAGCAAGTCGCCATTTTCAGGTGAACTCCACTCTTTCTCTGCACACATACTGACTCAGAGCAATAGTAGCATAGCTCATTCTTTAGTACTTGGTGAAACTTTCATACCAAACACTTACCAACGAGTTCCATCATATCAAAACTTACAAAGTAACGTTTGCTCAGGGTAAAGAGAAAAAAATCATCACTGTGAAAAAACTCATACTGTGAGGGTAGGAAATTGAAGAAAAAAAAAATACAAAGAGAAAAAAAATCATCACTGTGAAAATACTCATACTGTGAGGGTAGGAAATCGAAGAAGAAAAAATACATCATTGCTGACAATTTGTTTCTCATTTCCCAGAACCTCACTTTACTTTTGCTCAGAAATGCCCACATTTAGCGCCATAACTAAAAGTGAAAAGAAACATTTCTTCAATGACATAATCTCTAATCCAGATTTACAGAGACATAAGGTCTTTTTTTTTTGCTTTCGTTAGTGTTTTACGGCACTTGCAACACAATAAGGTAATATAAGTGCCGAAGATTAGGTGTTACAAGAGAGTAACAAACGTAATAAAACAGAAGAGAGATCAGGACGATAAATGCTTGATAGGAAAGATGGAGCAAACCACACCAGAGCAGCATAAGGTCTAAATACAGCCACAGGAACAGTACTCGAGGACTGGCACCTGTGGTGTAGCAATTAGATGCTTTGCTGCCACACACACCGGAGACCCGAGTTTAATTATCTGGTGGGGAGAACTTCGAGTATCCCAGTCTTCTTGTTACGATGTTGTATCATCTTTCTCAGCCTGAACTGGCCTGGCCTGGCCTGGCCCTGATAGGCAGGGTTGAAGCCTGTCTCCAAAATTATTTAAATTATGCTGGTGCCGGTTGGGGTGTAAATAAGAGCAGAAAGGGGTTTTTTTGCACTTACGGTTTCCCAGGCTTGGGAGGCTTCGCGTCCTTCTTCTTGTTTGAAGTTTTCTCCTTGAAGTAGTCTGTCCTGAGAGCAAAAACCACAAAGTTAACACTGCACGAAGCTAAAGTGGAAAAAAATACACTATACTGTACAGACTCACCTACAACAAGACACCCAGTTTAATACAAGGGGTACACTTTGACCCAAATATCCGTCCATTTCTCAAAGTTGGGCTCCTATAATACAGGGGTAGATTTCTGACATGCTTGAGGGGGCTCAACAGATGGGAAATCAAATACCAGCAGACATCACATGTATGGCATCATACCTAAAAGAACTATTGACCATCACATGTATGGCATCTTACCTACTAAAGGAACTATTGACCATCACATGTATGGCATCTTACCTACTTAAGGAACTATTGACCATCACATGTATGGCATCTTACCTACTAAAGGAAATATTGACCATCACATGTATGGCATCTTACCTACTAAAGGAACTATTGACCATCACATGTATGGCATCTTACCTACTAAAGGGACTATTGACCATCACATGTATGGCATTTTACCTAAAGGAACTATTGACCATCACATGTATGGCATCTTACCTACTAAAAGAACTATTGACCATCACATGTATGGCATCTTACCTAAAGGAACTATTGACCATCACATGTATGGCATCTTACCTAAAGGAACTATTGACCATCACATGTATGGCATCTTACCTAAAGGAACTATGACTGACAGGGAGGAATGAAGGCACATGTGGTCTTTTGGTTAGGCTGTCAGGCTCGCAACTCAAAGTCAGAAAGGCCATGGGCTCGAACCCCATTGATGGCCTGACATTGTGTCTTTGGGAAAAGCACTTTACAGGAATTTTCCTCAGTTCACCAAGGTGGGAATGGGTGGGAACCCGACTATAAACGGCCAAAGATCTTGTCAGTTTGTTAATGTTTGCTTAAATTGGCTGCTTACACCGTACGTTTCCAGGAAGTCAAGAATATTTTTTAGTGCCCTTGGGTGTGCTGGGATAGTAATATAATTTGTAACGCCTAAGGAATATGTACCTTTTTTTTTTTTTGTTTTAGTAAGAGTTTCACGGCACATGCAACACAATAAGGTCATATAAGTGCCGAAGATTAGGTGTTGCAAGAGAGTCACAAACACAAAAAAGAAAGAGGAGAGATCAGGACGATAGACGTTTGGT
>NW_004798290.1:113816-121203 GCF_000002075.1 Aplysia californica | reverse complement strand
AACAAGTGAAATGTTGAGACTGAGACTCGCTCACTTGAAGAGTTTTTTCTCCAGATCCAGCTCTTTGTACTTGGTGCCCTCTTCCTTCACAAATTTCTCGGCGTCCTCCTTGGTGCAGAACGTGACAAACACGGAGCCCTTGAAGGTTTTCTTGTGGAAGTCTCGCCTCATGAACACGTTCTCCACAGCTCCGTACGTTTCGAAGAAAGCCATCAGTTCGTCCAGATGTGCGTCCAGCGGGAAAGCTTTCTGTGGAAAACAAAACGAGGGAATGCACGGGGGAAACCATAGGTTAAAATTTGGCTGCAGACTTGGTGTGAATACAGCCGAGGAAACAAATTCTTTCACTTTCTTGAATCTGTTGAATCTTTTTTTGCTACAAAATTTTGATGCCCTTCTTAACATGGTTAATACCCAAATGGAAAGTACGATAAAGAAAGAGGCAAAGTCACTACAATACATATAGAGGGGGGAAACAAAAAACATATGTGAAGCAGCGTGGTGGAATCAGGCTCTCGTCAATTTTTGGGCATGTAGAGTTATTGGTATCATCTTAAAGCTTGTTCACTTGTCTTTATTTAGATGAAAAAAATATCCTTTTATCTTGAAAACAAGTTGAGATATTTGCGAAAGAAGGAGGTGGGGGTCGCCTGTTTTCAAAGGTAAAATTAATGAGAAAATGGCCGCCAAACATTAGTTATTTCCTTAGCTTAAGAGTCCTTGGTAACTGAAAATTTACATTTTTTGTGCCTTTAATCAATGCTTTTTAGAAAAATTCACACAGAAATAAGTTCTTTAATGGGCATGAAAGGTGTTGAGCGAAAAAACAAAAATTCGATAAAAATCCACAAACCTGCAGAAAAATGCAAGTTTCTTCACTTTGGTTTATTTGACGAGAGCCTGATTCCACCACGCTGCCTCACATATATGTGTATAAAACAAAACTAAACAACAATTAGATCACTAATTGCCAGTACTTCTGACTCCTACCACACTCGCAAAACAATTTAGTTTTAGTTTTTTTTAAGATTAGTAAGAGTTTTACGGACCTTGCAACACAATATTGAATAAGGTCATATATCAGTGCCGAAGATTAGGTGTTACAAGAGAGTAACAAACACAAAAAAAGGAGGGAAGATAAAGACGATAGACATGTTTGATATGAAAGAAGAAGCAAACCACACCAGAACACCCGCCAAAACAATTTAAAGAGAATACAAATAAAATGTTTAAACTTCACTTCTTTCATCAACTCTTCGGTTTCATTTCTCTTCCCACACATTTGGATAACAAAACAGAGTCCAGGAAAATGAGCACAAAATGAATAAATAGTTGAAGGCAACAGCACTCACAGCATAGATAGACCTGGCGTTGAGTTCATCGCGTCTTTCCTTGGAATCTTCGGGCAATGGCTTGGAGGGATTGCGACGTACCTTGTCCCCTTCCTCGTTCACCTGTACAGAGAAATAAAAGTGTATGTAGCCATCACAGAGAAATAAACATGTCGCCATCATGTAGCCTTCTCATAGAAATAAAAATGTAACAGCCATTGGGGAAAGATACATGTAGCCATCAGAGAAATAAACAAATGACATGTACCCATCACACAGAAATAAACATGTAGCTACCACTGAATAGCAGAACAGACAGCATAAAGGCACATTCACAAACAAACAAACATTTACCTCCATGAGTCCACTGTCCGACTTCTTCAGCGCGCCACAGATGACACTTTGTTCAGGGCTCAGCTGCCTCAGTCTGTTAAACTTGAGCATGGTCTCAATGGTGACCCCTGGCGGAGCTCAGGAAATTGTAACTAGTGATGGCGGCAGAATCATTGTAAAAGCATTTCTCTGTTAATAAAAATATTTTGTTTATTAATTCTATTATTAACTCAACCCTTTTCGGTCAGAAACTATTTCTTTAGATGAATTAACAACAGTGGAAAATTGGGTGTGTTGACACTGCATTAAAAGAAAGACAAAACTTGTTTCAGGAAACGAATCTAACATTTTAATTTGAGGCCACTGAGCTTGACTTCCATTACATGAGACAGTATTATTACAAACAACGTCAGTGCCACAAGAATAATCCAACTTATAAACCCACGACAAAGATAGAGTAGGAAAAGGATACAGCCATCATCTTCTTGAATCTTTTCCTTGAGGAACTTGTCCTTCATCAGATTTATGTCTCCGAAGTAGTACTAAGGGGGGGAAAAATGGAAAAAAGTACATGAGAACATGATTAACACATTTGGTTTCGTGTTAAGAGATTTTGCAAGAGGTACAACTTAAATCTATACTATAAAGACAAAGTACTTCAGACCCTACATAATTATGAAAAGTAAAAAGGACCCCATTCCACTGGAAATTCTTAAATGCTTCTTCAACGTGATATTTGATCTACATTCCCAGCAAAGAAGGTTCAGTAGGTCATATCTTGCCCACAGTCCTTGAGCTTTGAGTGTGGAAAGAAAAATATACACTCCGTAAACCAAAGCACATGGCGCTGAACGGGCAAATTTAAACCAAACAATGTTTTTTAAATTAAAAGAATTTAATAAGTTGCCAGAGCTACACTTGATTAAACTGTAACAACAGCGCTCGATTCAAACCACTTCTAAAAAAACGAGCTGCACACACGATAGTGCCGTGCGGTACTACTCGCAAGCACTCAAAAAATCAATGCCAAGCCCGATACGACTCAAGTGCTCTCTGCACGAGCCAATGAACACTACTGTGTTTTGACACATCCCACCATCCCCACCCCAACTCTTTCCCTGCGCTGTAACAGAGCGACACATGACACAATGATTTACATCAAAGTGACAGGGGAGGATGTGTGTGACTGTGTGTGTGTGTGTGTATGTGTGTGTGTGTGAGCACGCATGTGTTTGGGGAGAGAGGGTGTGTGTGTGTTTGTGGGAGGGGAACCCAAAAAAATCCTGCCACCGCCGCACTTCTTCAGCCCAGCTTCTTTCACTGGGAGAAGGAGATACTGTCGGAACACCAACTGCTAGCAAGCCACGAGGTACAGTGCTACCCCAGCAGCGTTGCTCCAAGCAATGGCGATATTACCCAAGCAGTTCGAGAAAAGCGCTGCTCGCAAGTAACACTCGTACTTGAGCATGCTTGACACAGCACAAGTAAACAACATGAGAGTAATTTTAAAACTAACAATCCAAAAAGAAAAAGATCACATAAAGGTGGGATGTGTATACATGTATGCCTGTCTGTGTATGTGGCGAGGAAAGAAAGCTTTGATTGAAATATGTGCCTACCTCCATCTGTTTGATGATCTTTGCCTCAAGGTCGGAGATGCCATCACCACTACCGTTGGTGTCCGCCGCCATGTTTCAAAAGTCTCGGTGTATGCACAAACTTTGGAACCTGAAATTTTTAACAAAATAGGAAATATATATTAACATTCGCAAACAAAACTAGAGGAGATGAGATATTAGGACAATGGTGGAAATAACATCAACAGGATTTAAGAAGAGGGTGCAATTGGGGTTTATCTAAACTTTTGAACTGTCAAAGTTACTGAGGATCAAATGGACAGACAGGATCACCAACCGACGAGGAAGTAGAGTAAGAAGAACGAAACAGAGCCCAGTCAGAGATGAGGTGGGAAGACTTAGTAGAAGGCGTTGGCGATGGATTTGGACTGGACACACTTTTGGGAAGTAAAGAGGGCACTGACTGAAACATCCGAAATCACAATAAGACTTCCCCTACCAGGTCTGTAAACCTCGAGACTGTTCCTATTCCCGGTTACTGGGTCTATTCAGTCATCACTCCCTAAGAAAAAATCTTCGATGGCACTGTGAACAGTTAGCGAATGTTGAAGTGGAAGTAAGGCACTGCGCCTAGCCTACCTTGTCTATTCTATAGGATTAGACTAAATCTATTTATATATTCTAGAAAGATAGAAGGCATGCCCCCCTGTAACCCCCAGATTTTCTTTAACCCCAGTAGGACAGGCCCCCCAGGAACTCCCCGATTGGTCCAAAGCTCGTCCTATTAATAACAATCAGATATAATTTCAAAAACTATTTATTTGCGACGGAAATGAAGTTGATATATTCGTGTTCAGGGCATCAATATTTTTAGTAGAAAAAGGACAACTGGTAGCTAAGTCGTGTGAGACGGCACATGCGACTAAACGTAGAACGACGCAAACTATTTTTAGGTAAGGCGGCCATCTTGTGTGACGTCAAACCGGGATACCCCTCTGATCACATTACTACATGATCTAAGCATTGCCAACCGCATGGCACCAAAGATCGTGTTTCCTACCCCGGCACGACGTTTGGTGCGATGTATTTCCAGGAGACGTACCGGTAATGTGATATGATGCAGTGCTCCGATGATGCGGCTGAACTCTTCTGCGCTTTATTTATCGAGGCTGGACGGGGGGGGGGGGGGGGGAGGAATCTCCGTGCGTCTTTACGGCAATTTTAGCACACTTAATTGTCTTTGCGGTTTACCGTGTTTCAATTTCAAGCACTGAATCGGCGTTCTTGTATGTTCTGAGCATCAATGATCTTTAGCGATCTTCCATCCCCAGAGCATGGCTGACGTAGGCCTACTGACTACTGTAGTTAGAGCTGCAAGTGTGAAATTTTATTGTGCGAAACACATCGATACTGATAATAGATCTAGATCTAATATAATAGGTCAAGTCACTGATCCAACATGTCGTTCCATGCAGTATCTCCAGAGATCGTGTGTAGATTTCTAGGCCTAGATCTAGATCAAGATTAGATAGAGTAGAGAATCTTTGGTACCTCCGTGGTCTTCTAAAAGGCCACCTCTATTCTCACCCGGGATGAGAATAGTGCAGGCGAGTCTTTTGGCTATTCTCACCCGGTGCGCGTTCACCGTTATAGTCTAGATCTAGGCCAACAAATTTTGCGTTCACCCTAAACCACAGAATTCAACACTGTGATAACAGAAAAATTGTAGAATTCTGTGCCGTGAACCAACGTTCCATTACAACTGTAGTCTACTAAAAGCGTACAATTTTGTCTGTGGGCAGTGGAGAGAGAGAGAGAAAGAGAAGAGGAGTAGCGTGAGAACTTCCGGTCAAAACAAAATGGCGACCCGCGTAGTTCGGCTCGATTCGAAAAGTTAAATAGCCATAGCATCTTTGAAGACGATCAAATTAGCTTACTTTTGTGCTATAACGTAATTTGTTCTTGGCTTTTATCAATTTGATCATCCACACCGATAGACAGTATTAGTATTAGTATTCCAAAATGAGGAAAAGCAGGTCTTGTTTCGCACCGGGTGAGAATAGCCTACGCTGGCAAGTCTCACCCGGGGTGAGAGGTAGATCGTTTTTCTATTCTCACCCCGGATGAGAATAGCCACTTCCCTTCTAAAAATAGTTTGTGGGTATCCCAGGATGTGATGACATCACATTAAAACAGCCAATCAGGCAAGTACGTCATTCTACGTTTAGCCGCATGTGAGATGGGAGGGAAAGCAGAGATCTAGAGTAGTAGGCTATTTCGATGAAGTTTTGTTTCCTCGAAATCGCACAGAACTAGAATCTAGATCTAGCCTATTAGTATTGAAAGTGGCTATTCTCACCCGCCCGGAAGTTCTCGCAAGATCAACTCCTCCCCTCTTCTCTCTCTCTCCGTCTCTTTCTGACTGTCTATCGGTGTGGACGATCAAATTGACCAAAACAAAGTTAAAAAATGATGTTAAAACACAATAGTAAATTAATTTGGTTGTCTACAAAGATGCTACGGCTATTTAACTTTTCGAATCGAGCCGAACTACGCGGGTCGCCATTTTGTTTTGCCCGGAAATACTCGCGCTACTCCTCTCTCTCTTTCTCTCTCTCTCTCCACTGCCCACAGACAAAATTGTACGCTTTTAGTAGGCTACAATTGTAATGGAACGTTTGTTCACGGCACAGAATTCTACAATTTTTCTGTTATCACAGTGTAGAATTCTGTGGTTTAGGGTGAACGCAAAATTTGGTGAACGCGCACCGGGTGAGAATAGCCACAAGACTTGCCTGCACTAAACTAAGGTGGCCATTAGTATTACAGATCATGGGACAACCATACACTAGATCTAGACAGTGGCGGAGGGCAGTGAAGGGCCCAGATCTAGATCTAGATCTATATCTAGAATCTAGACTAGTCTACTGACAGTTACGTATTCAAAGCTTGTTGTGGCGTGTGGCACCGTGTGGACAGCCAGACCTACCGGTACCGCCAGACCGCTACGCTAGAGTCTAGAGTAGATCAAGTTGTCGACAGGATCTCTTGACTAAATCTGGATTTCAATATAACTTACATTGAAATCACCTTAAACCTAAGTAGAGAGAATGTGACAAATGAGCATTGTGAAAACTGAAAACTTACGAAACTCTGATGAAACCGTCTTAGAGCACGGTTGCAATCGGTTACAAGTCCCACGTGTGTGTCCTGCTTTTGATTTTGCACATTACACCACAAGTAGTCGGTAAAGCCAAAACTTCCCACTTCCCACTTCCGGCAAAACAAACCATTTCCCCAGATTATTTTGTTTGACTGCATCAAAGTCGAAGCATTTAAAGCCAAACAAATTAATGATTAGGTTAGGCCCGGCTAAGCGTAAGACCTACTAAAAAAAACTTCTGGTAATAGAAGTTGCATTGTGTAAAAAGAATGATGAAACATTTATGCCCTTTAAGGTAAAAAGTAACAAATTTGGTTTCCAGGGAATGTTCATTTCAGACCCCTCGTCTAAGGGAAGGCCCATTTCATTTTAAGCCAATAACACATCATAGTAGCCTTCAGAAATGTGTGAGGAAAAAAAATTCCGTGGCTTAAAAAATATTTCTGTTTGTCTAAGAAACACACGAATTATTTTTTTACAACGTAACATCATTTTCTATTCTCACACTCTGGTAACACACATACAATACTGGCCATAATATTAAAGTTATAGATTTTAGCTTGAGTGGGCAGGATCTTTTTCTACTTTCACTTTCAACAGCGTGCTTCTGTCCCTGGCAGGTGGCAACCCTGCTTCGACACCAATGAGAGGCTAACTGACCATAGATTTATAACTAAATACTCTCTGGTTACACTAAAAACTAAAAAGGAGATAACTCTATGTATTGTAACATTGTAACTTTACTTGTAACTGACTGAACTGAGTGAGGCATATCGGTATTATCCTTGATCTCCATATTATGTGAATCTAGGCTAGATTTAGACCTAGATCTAGTTCTTTTCCGAGTGCTGTGCTATCTGTCAGTCTTTAGTCTACTTTAGATTTCTATGGCCATAGCCTACTGAAGAGGGAACCGAATTTACACACACACACACACATACACACACACACCCCAGACAGCATGACTTCCTCGGCTGACTGTG
>NW_004798290.1:110486-111742 GCF_000002075.1 Aplysia californica | reverse complement strand
GCACGGATCGGATTAACGACACGAGTAAATTTCCTCTTTGGAAAGTGGTGGCACAGAGTTCCCCACGTCGTATGGATACGATAGTAAAACACGAAGTACGGAGAGGGTTAAGTGGTGGCACAGAGTTCCCCACGCCGTATGGATACGACAGTAAAACACGAAGTACGGATAGGGTTAACGAAACTCTTGAAAAAGAACACACGCCCATGGAATGTAGACAGGGAAATATAATAAAACTACAAAAAAGGAGACCTAAAAGACTGCAGCAATTGGACAAGAATAACGCTTTTATCAGTGCCTGGAAGATAAGTTTGCGCTCTTATCTTGTCTCTTATTAGAACAGCAATAGATGAGAGACTAAGAGAGGAACTGGCGGGTTTTCCACCAGGGAGATCACGTAGGCCTACAGATCAACTGTTTGTTCTGAGAAATATCGTAGAACAAAACAAAGAATGGAATGTCCCAATTATCTTGAACTTTGTGGACTTTAACAAATACCTTTGACAGCATAGACGGAGAGGCCCAGTGGAAAATTCTTGCAATTTAAGGCATGCCCCCCCTATAGTGCAAGCTGCTGTGTCCTAGTTGAAGGAGAACTATCTACACCTTTTGAAGTAAACACTGGTGGTAGACAAAGCTGTATATCATCACCTGTATTTTTAAAAAATCAAATTTGTAATGAGATTGAGTAAATACATTGAAACATGCATTGGATGGACGAATTTCACATATTTAGGAGATTTAGATTTTGTGGATGACACCCGCCTATTAAAAATCACAGTACCTTAAATGCATTTTTTTTTAAAAGATGAACTTGCAAAAGTTGGGGGGGGGGGGAAGTTTGCCTTACAAAAAATGTATCCAAAACAGAAGTACTACGACTATCATCAGAAACTACGCCCATAGCAGTTTATGGAGAACCCTTTGAAGTAATTAGTAAATTCAAGTACTTTGGCAGCATTACATGAATATCCAAAACTGCAGACTGCCTTGACGACGTCCACCAAAGACTTGAAAATGCATGGACCGCTTTTGTGAAATTAAAAACACAGTCAAACCTGCCATGACGGCCATCTGTATAATACGCCCACCTGTACAAATGGCAACTTTCCACCCCCCCTCCTTTCGTCTGTTGTTTTCTAATTAATTTCACTTTTTAAAACGGTCACCTGTCCAAAGCAGCCGCGCCACCCTTATTCATGCAACCCACGGTCAAATGTACCTGCCTCAGGCGGCCTGGCGTGGTCACTCATTGC
>NW_004798290.1:98952-106858 GCF_000002075.1 Aplysia californica | reverse complement strand
TGTGTGTGTATAAGACCCTCGACGTGAGCCCGGTACCGTCTTGATAGGTCAATGTCCCCGACCTCTAAGTGTTTGGCTGCTGATCTGTGCACGTGTTTATTGAGACTTGTAGGTCTTGATAACGTGTTTTGTGTGTGTGTATGTGTGTGTGTGTGTGTGTGTGTGTGTGTGTGTGTGTGTGAGAGAGAGAGAGAGAAAGAGAGAGAGAGAGAGAGCGAGAGGGACAGAGAGAGAGAGAGAGAGAGAGAGAGAGAGAGAGAGAGAGAGAGAGAGAGAGAGAGAGAGAGAGAGAGAGACTTGTAGGTCCAGATAACGTGGACGTATTGCCGGATGTTTTGTGTACAAAACAGTGACGTAGTGGGGGAACAAGTCGGTCAAGCCCTTGTTCTGATAGCCTCAAATCGCGGGCAACTATATCGCAAAGTTTCACTGCCCACACCAATGTCAGCCAGTACCGCCCTAACTAATTTATATCAGGAAAAGATTAACCTCAAGTCCTTCAAATTTGATTATTTTGTGTAACGGATCTTGACCCATTTATTTGGTTTAAGAAATTGTTTTTACACGAGATCATTTTCATACGTTCCCTTTTGTTTGTTTTTTCGCGGGTGACAAGAATTTGCGATTTTTGTGGCAATTTTAAAAGAAATTCACGAATTCAAGGCGTTGGGCGTATTTTAAAATGGCCAACACTACACTGGGCTACTCGAATGTCCAGGGCAGTCGCGAAAAACGCAGTTATGGTGGGAAAAGCGCGACAAAAAAAAGAGTATGAGTAAAAAAAAACCCCGAGCCGAACCCCCCCCCCCCCCCCCCAAGTACTTGCAATACTGTAATATGTGAGGCAGCGTTGTGGAATCAGGCTCTCGTCAAAATACTCAAAGTGAAGAAACCTGCATTTTTCCGCAGGTTTGTGAATTTTTATCAATTTTTTTGTTTTTTTGCTCAACACCTTTCATGCTCATTAAAAAACTAATTTCTGTGTGGATTTTTCTTAAAAACATTGATTAAAGGCACTCAAAAAGTAAATTTTCTGTTACCGCGGACTCTTAAGCTAAGGAAATAACTAATCTTTGGCGCCATTTTCTCACTAATTCTACCTCTGAAAAAAGGTGACCCCCAGATCCTTCAATTGCAAATATCTCGACTTATATTCAGATAAATGGATATTTTTTAAATCCAGATGAAAAGACAAGTGAACAAGCTTTAAGAAGATACCAATAACTCTACATGCCCAAAAATTGACGAGAGCTTGATTCCACCACGCTGCATCACATATACACTCCATCAGCTTCTGGAGGTTGTAATTGTCACTAATCCACCCCACACGGTGCTCCCTTCTGCTGCTCAAACACCCAATGCTTCCACTTGGCTCCTTCTCACTGCTGTCTTTCTACTGCTACCCCTTGGCTCCTTCTCACTGCTGTCTTTCTACTGCTACTCCTTGGCTCCTTCTTACTGCTGTCTTTCTACTGCTACTCCTTGGCTCCTTCTTACTGCTGTCTTTCTACTGCTACTCCTTGGCTCCTTTTCACTGCTGTCTTTCTACTGCTACTCATTGGCTCCTTCTCACCGCTGTCTTTCTACTGCTACTCATTGGCTCCTTCTCACCGCTGTCTTTCTACTGCTACTCCTTGGCTCCATCTTACTGCAGCCTTTCTACTGCTACTCCTTGGCTTCTTCTTACTGCTGTCTTTCAGCCACACCCCTGATTTTCTGGTAGGAAAGATCTACACCTAGCCATCTCGGACAAGAGCGAAAAATCTCGGAGGGCCCGTGTGCAAATTACGGAAGTTAAAGATCCCGTGGTGGTCTAAAATCGATAAGAGTAGACTTCGGCCGCCATCCGGGCAAAATTCAAAATTTCCTACCAACTGAAAAAGTTTAATGTGTCCCGCGCGCTCATATGACCTTATGCAGTTGCGAGCGCCGTAAAACACTGTTTAAAAAAAAGAAAGAAAAAAGAAAAAGCCCAATGCACACTGCTCATCGAATTAATTAATCGGACAGAGTCAGGGCAAGCCAGAATTTCCTCCACTCCAAGGAGTGACAAAGCTACCATTTTCGCACAGCATGACTGATTCGACTTGCGACCTTAAAAAACAAACTTGCTTAATTTTTGAAGGTCACAATACAGGTGTTTGGATTAGTTGGCGTTCCGGGTGAAACATTCACTTTGTCGACGACGCCCAATCCCTGCTGGGTGTGTGAATAAACTCTCGATATCAGACCCCGGCCGTGTACATGTATGTATGTAAATAGACACTCGATGCCCGACCCCTACTGTGTATGTGAATAAACACTCCAAGACCGACCGTGACAATGTATGCGAATAAACACTCATTGTTCACAAGGGGAAAAAATCTGGAAAGGAAAACGTCATTCGTTATTTGGTCGCTGTTAAGGACAAGAGGGCTAACCCAGGTTTTGGGGGTTTTCAGAAATCTTGACATACACCAAAGGTGGGCTTTGCCCTATTTATTTATAGGAGAAGTTTTGTTTCATTTGTGTGTATTTTTGTTTGGTTATAAAGAAAACTCTCCTTGTCCTTTTAAAGAAACTGAAAAAGGGGCAAACATTTTACCTTCAATTTTCTCAAAACAGCATTTTTCAGGATAGCCCCCTTTGAGCTTAAAAACGAACAAACGTCCAAAATTGTGTGTGAATTGTTCTTCAGACACATGACAGAAATGACGAGAGTGATCCCAGATGTACTTAGGGTTGTGAATGACGTAATGCGATATAATAACTGTTTGACAGAAAGTAGCAGCTACACGCTTAGACTGTGACACCGACGAAATACCTCACGTCCGTGCCCAACAGCCCCCGAGACAGGAATGATTGATGCTATCTCTGTGATCTGTGGCTTCTGTCCTCTGGTTATTGACTTAGCTGAAAAAACGACGTACTTGACCCTGCTAGAGATCACGAAAGATTTGTGAGGCAGCGTGGTGGAATGAGGCTCTCGTCAATTTTTAGGCATGCAGAGTTATTGGTATCATCTTAAAGCTTGTTCACTTGTCTTTATTTGGATGAAAAAATATCCATTTATCTTGAGTACAAGTCGAGATATTTGCGAATGAACAAGGTTGGGGTCACCTGTTTTCAGAGGTAAAATTAGTGAGAAAATGGCCGCCAAAGATTAGTTATTTCCTTTGCTTAAGAGTCCGTGGTAACTGAAAATTTATATTTTGTGTGCCTTTAATCAACGTTTTAAAGAAATGTCCGCACAGAAAATATGGGTTCTTTAATAAGCATGAACGGTGTTGAGTCAAAAAACAAAAATTTGATAACAATTCACAAACCTGCGGAAAAATTCAAGTTTCTTCACTTTGATTATTTTGACGAGAGCCTGATTCCACCACGCTGCATCACATTCGTTTTTCTTTGGGACCCTCGCTGAGCTGGCTGAGAGGGTAGAGGAATGTGTGTGTCTCCTCAGAGTCGTGACCTCCAGAAAAACAAGGTTCTAATTCGGAACTTTTTGTGTTGGCAGCCGCGACCCTGGAACGACAAAGTTCATACTCAAGGTCGCTGTCCATTTGAAGGAGATGATGCTATCGTAGGAAAGTATAGAGTTTAAACCTCTCAGACGTGGTTGTCACCGAGGACAGGTCTATGTTATTCTGGGGTCGAGAAAAGTACACATCTTTGGCGTTAATCTGGAAACAGATCTTTTCTAAACAGAAGCCTGACGCGAGACGGTTTTCAGATGGCACGTTTTTGCCACTATTGAACCGTGGGACGTAAAGTTCCCGAGTTCACGTAAAGGTCATGATGTAGTGGCGTCCCTGGTCTGTTGGTCAGGCTCTCAGACTCGCAACCGTAAGGTCGTGGGTTCGAATCCCGCCAGGCGCCCGACGTTGTGTCCTTGGGAAAAGCACTTTACACGAATATTCCTCACTTCATAAAGGTGGAAATGGGTACCCGGCTATAAAGATAATGAAAGATCTTGTCAGTGTTTGAACATGTAAAATCCGCAGCTTGTGCTGTATGCTTCCGCTGAAGCCGAGAATGTTTCTGAGTGTTCTCAGAGGGTCTGCTGGGGTAATAATAGTTGTAAGGCGCATAGAGCTTGCTGTAGGGCGTGGAAATGCGCTATGTAAATGCAATTAGTATCACTATTCTTATTTCTCTATATCATGTAGGAATCATGATTAGTTCCGCGTAACCTTGTACGTTTATTACCTACTGGGCCCGTCTCAAACTTCGCATAGACTTCTTCTCCTAGATCTCCAACTGCCATGGCCGCCTCTCCGTGAAGCGCAAGCATCATGGGTCATGCGTTAACCACAAAATGACAACAACAACAACAACAACAACAACAACAACAACAACAACAACAACAACAACAACAACAACAAAAACCACGAGGAGGTTATAAAAAGTCTGGGGTTCATGGAAAAGCATCAGTCTCGCTATGTTGAAGCTAGACCTTCCAGAAGTGTCTCATGATTTCATGATCGTAAATTGAATGAGTCCGTCGTCTTTTCGTCTCGCTTCCCTGCCGCTCCCAGTCGCTGAGCCGAACGCGAGGGTCTTATCTCGCAGTTAAAACATCTCCCGGTCTCCTCCCAGCTAGACCTACGTCGTTTTGCGCATTTCTTATAACGGGTTCAGTTTCATTAAACGAAGCTTTACAAAAAAAATCTAAGTCATTCTGGGAGTAACATAAATTTCATGAAACAAAAGAAATGCCTTTATGCTACCAAGTGTAACATCTTCAGGCAGGCACGCGAAGAACAGAACTAACCATACAAATCACTAATATAAACAGTATTGCAAAACAGAATGCCCAAGGCGAAAACGATAATCACGACACATCCGTTAGTGATGTGTAGTCAGATCTATTTATAGCTCTCAGCTGACTACAATCTCCTTACAACGGTACCGCAAGTTCAACCTGTTTTTGGCGAAAGTGATGACAACTCCTCCAGTGTGACATACAGTTTCCTTCATCACTTAAAAAACTCCATTCAGAAGATGATGCTATTCACCCAATTCCTCTCTTTTTGTGTTTGTTTTTGTAAAGTGTTTTACGGCGCTTGCAACTGCATAAGGTCATATGAGCGCGCGGGACACACCTAATATTTTCAGTTGGTAGGAAATTTTGAATTTTGCCCGGGTGGCGGCCGAAGCCTACTCTTATCGATTTTAGACCACCAAGGGATCTTTAACGTGCGCAACTTGCACATGGGGCCCTCCGAGATTTTTCGCCCTTGTCCGAGAAGACTAGGTGTAGATCTTTCCTACCAGAAGATCAGGGGTGTGGCAGAGAGACATCAGTAAGGAGGAGCCAAGGAGTAACAGTAGAAAGGCTGCAGAAAGAGTCAGGAGCCCAGAGGAGGGGGCAAAGGAGGTGAGGGGTGGGGGCAGAAAGTGGAAATGAAAGCAGACGACAGAACATTGGTAAAGAGCAGGAAAGGGGGTGAAAGGAGACAATTTTAGAGAAGAAAATTTTTCGGTCGCTACCCGGATTCGAACCCGGGACCTTTGAATGAACACCTTAACCTCTAGGCCACGAGAGCCCTCGAGAATTCCCCTCTACGTTGACATACTCTCGGCCCTGAAACGTCTTGCGCGGTGTTTTCTTTTCATCCAGAACAATAAGATAGTTGCAAAGTCTCCATTGTTCAGAAATTGACCATATCTGTACGTCGTGTTTTACTATCGTATCCATACGACGTGTGGAACTCTGTGCCACCACTTAACCCTATCCGTACGTCGTGTTTTACTATCGTATCCACACGACGTGGGGAACTGTGCCACCACTTTCCAAAGAGGAAATTTACTCGTTAATCCGATCCGTACACTTTGCGTAGCAGTCTATCAAAATGCATTTTTGAGAAATACTGAAAGTTTCAAGTTTCAAAGAGATCTTCGCACTAGAAGTATTCTAAGCAAATGTGAAGAATACAACCCCGGGGGTACAAAATGACCGAAGGGGGGACTGATAGGGTTAAGAGACTATGGCCACTTGCCCTTCATTTGGCTGAAATAGCTCGCTCCATAATGACCCAGATATACGTCAGAGTAGAGTATCTTTAAGGTGTTCCCCCTCTTATTCAAAGTCTTGGGTTCGAATCCGGGTAGCGATCGAAAAATTTTCTTTTCTAAAATTGTCTCCTTTTACCTCCTTTCCTGCTCTCTAGCAATGTTGCGTCGTTTTCTTTCGTTTCTTCTGTCTGAAACCCATCCCCTCACCTCCTTTGTCCCTTCCTCTGGGCCCCCGATTCTTTCTGTAGCCTTTCTACTGTTTCTCCTTTTCTCCTTCTTACTGCTGTCTTTCAACCAAAACCTTGGTCTTCTGGTAAGAAAGATCTACACCTAGCCTTCTTGGACAAGGACGAAAAATCCCGGAGGTTCTGTGTGCAAGTTGTGCACGTTTAAGATCCCTTGGTGGTCTAAAATCGATACGACAAAAGTAGGCTTCGGCCGTCACCCTGGCAAAATTCAAAATTTCCTACCAACTGAAAAATGTTTAATTTGTCCCGCACGCTCATATATGACCTTATTCAGTTGCGAGCGCCGTAAAACTCTTACAACCCCCCCCCCCCCAAAAAAAAAAAAACAACAACAACCAAACAAAAGAAAAAAAAGGCAATCTATGATGTATAGCTACAAACGTATGGCCTGTCCAAACTGTCCACACCCAGAGTTGGTCTACGGTCAGACCAGACCAAGGACGGCTAGCACCGCGGGGGACAACTCCTGTGTCTCGGCTAGTGGTGGACAAAATCCGGATAACGTATCTGTATAACCGGATAATTCTCAATGAAACATTATCCGAATTCAGACTCTTAAACGCTCTGTTCTAACCCGTTTGCCGAAGTGGGTGCACCCATTTACTGAAGTGGTTCTAACCCGTTTGCCGAAGTGGGTGCACCCGTTTACTGAAATGGTTCTAACCCGTTTGTAGAAGTGGTTCTTACCCATTTGCTGAAACGGTTCATAACGCATTTAATTGCCGAAGAGGTGCACTAACATATTATTCGAATTTTGCTAAAGCGACTCATTGCCCAGCCCTAGTCTCTGCCCTCTCTGGATGCTAATCTCTGGCTGGCCGCAGACAAAGACGTAGTATGACGGAGTAGACAGAGGCGCAGACAGGTAAAAATGGGAAGCGTGTTGACAAAATGAATTACTTCTCGGATTCTAGCCTTAAGAAAATAAATACAGCACGCTTATAGATGAAGTTTTTAACAATGTATATGTATGAAATAATAAAAGACATGTTATAGTTAAAGAATATGGGATCAATAGAAAATCTACAAATTTGACCCGTAGGTTGATTATTGGCTAATATCTCCATTTGTGGATTGCGAGAAGTAACTCATTTTGTCATCAGTTCTCACAAATGGTCGTCTAATGCAGGAACATAGCAGGACGGAAAGACAAGCAGAGACAACAGGTGGACTGAAAAGAAGTAGGACCCACTAGTGGTACGATACCAGTCAAGGAATCTCAAACACATTTGCATAATAAGTTATATTTTATGCCAACGGCAAAGCGGTTTGCACACGTTTCGTTATCATTTCTGAAGAAAAAAGAGTTAACTGTTGCTAAAAATGGCAGGTTTATTGTTGATTTAAACCTAAACCGCCCCTACCCCCCACCCCCCGGAAAAAATAGAAATACAAGAATATGAATAAAAGTAAAATTAATAATCAACATCATCATTGCCTTTCTCACCCTGGATCAGGATATAGGCCACGAACAAACATTTTCCACCTTTCCCTATCCTGGGCTAGTCGCTTGATGTGACTCAATGTCTTCCCACTTTTCTGTACATCCATTTCCGTGACTCTTCTCCAATTTCCACGTGGTCTTCCCCTGGATAAAATTGATAATAGTAAATATATAAATGAATATATATGAATACATAAATTTTAAAATATAGATACTT
>NW_004798290.1:89427-98512 GCF_000002075.1 Aplysia californica | reverse complement strand
CTCTCTCTCTCTCTCTCTCTCCCCTCTCTCTCTCTCTAAGAGTACGAGTAGCCTATCTCACTGACGAGGCAGCCGAAGAAGAGATCAGAAATATAAAACTATAAAACTAAAAGGTCAAAGCATCTATGGGTCAAAGTCACATTGAAATTGAGGTCGCTACGAGGGCAACAATTCAACAACAATTTGACTTGACGTACTAGGTAATCAACTAAATCAACTAGGAAGTTTGAGGAATTTGTCAAGACCGTTCCTCTGCAGTACAGCCGCTCAGTCGTTACGTTGTTCAAATTTTAATGCTCTGTTGTGAAGTCACACAGGACACCGTGTCCTGGATCTAAAAGTTCTTGAATCCCGATACGATAACAAATTGTGTCAAAGTCCCTTTATCTCTGTGACCCCGTTGGGTCATGTTCTCAGCCCCAGTTTTCCTGAGAACAATGACACAGTGTTGGTTTCTGGCTGTCGAGTTTCTGCACTCTCCGCCTGACAACTGATAGTTGCGGCCAGGGGCGAGGGCAGATTTGTTTGACAGAGTGTGAGCAAAGTGACACAGAGACCCTGCCAGAAATGAGGCCACACACGAAAACTTGCCCCGTAATGTGAGCATAATAAGCCAAACTTCTTTCTCGAGGCAGCATCACTGAAGTGTGATTGAAACAAAAATATCCTGAATTCATAAAATTAGTTTACGGTCACACACCAAAATAATTGAGAAAATAGCTCACTTTAAATAATTTCCTTCCCACTTTGGGCAAAACGTAGTTATGGTTTTGCAACATTAAATGTAACTAAAAATAATAGATAAAATAGTACAAATAAATAATGAATTACACTTTTATTTGTCCCAGGAGGGCACTTTGGTTTGTAATGGCAAACATACATCCACATACATGCATAATTATAAATACGTACATACATACATGCATAATTATAAATACGTACATACATACATACATAATTATAAATACGTACATACATAAATACATAATTATGAATACGTACATACATAAATACATGCACAAATACATACATAAGTACACAATATTACACACATACAGAACAGTTTACAACCAAGCCCTTGTCGTTCACCACTATGCAGCGCCCTGTATTTTGAGCTAGGGATGTCGTGTCTTGTTCAAGGACACACCCCAGTGACCACCCATCTGATCCCCGTGTCACCAACTCTTGCTTGGCATTACTTGAGTCTAAACTCACTACTTACTTAGCCACTGGAGCCCCCAAAAGATGTGAATACATAAACAGAAGGCAAAGAAGCACAGATGACCATAGCACAAATTGCTTTGTCTAGGCTAGCTTTTCGGGGCCAGGAATTCATATCAGTGACCTGATGTTGGCGCGATAAAAGTTGGAGGAAAAACAAAACCAAGAACTCACGTCAGCCACGAGGTTATTAGGAGTTACCCCCCCCCCCCCAATCACACACACACACACACACACACACACACACACACACACACACACACACACACACACACACACACACACACACACATGTAGACCTTTTATGCAGACTTCACCAATCCTATTGTTAGCTTACATAATCAGTGCTTGTGGCTGCTTTTGAAAATGGCCCAAGAGGGGTGAACAGGGTATTTAAGACGCAATGGAACAGTTTTGAGTGTTGTGCACACGCACACGACTCAAATTTAAAATATTATGTACATACATTTATAAGGCCTACGTCTTTGGGTGTATTTGACGGCCGCGATGTTCCCAGATTAGGGAAGGGAAGCAGACCCCCCCGGGGCGGTGCCACTGACCGAAGTGTCTTTAGGCCATTCCCATAAGGGGGGGGGGGGCATTTCTCGCTCTAGTGCACAATAGAATTGTAAATTTCTTTCCTAATCCTTACTAAGTTACTATTGTCATTTTCCCTTTCTTCATCTGTATGTTTATCACACTGTTGTGACCCGCTATTTCCGGGGTGCCTTGATAGTCGAAGCAGACTTTGTGCTGTTGAAACTAGAGAGGTGAGCAGAGTAAGTCTGATTTCCTGTAAGGACTTCTCTGTTGACATCCACCCCTTGGCGCTCATGTGACTGTATGCAGTTGTGAGTGCCGTAAAACCTCAACTGAAACTAAACAGAAGGGAAGCAGTGATTGTTTGATTCTGTAGACGCTTCGCCCCTGGTGACATGACCGGTTCGGCGACCACGAAATACAAACAGGACGAGACAGGCTAGTATAGGGGTCACCTGTCTTCAATAGAGGTCAACGGCGTATCAGGACATTCTGATCTAGGTTTGTTGACTGCTCCATAGCCACTATCTTAGAGGAGAGGGTGGAGGTGGACCGGGTCGACCGGTTTGACTTTGAGGGGGTGGAGGGGGAGGAGAGGGCGGAGGGGGAGGAGGGGGTGGAGGGGGTGGAGGGGGTGGAGGGGGAGGAGGGGGTGGAGGGGGTGGAGGGGGAGGAGGGGGTGGAGGAGTGCACACGTCAGAGCTTTCTCCAAGGCGAGTGATTCGACAAAATCGTATCGTTCCTGCCCCTGTTGCCTTTAATCTTTCGTCATTAAATTGTATGCGACAACTGACACAGATGTGGGATTCAAAGAATGTTTTAGATAGAGGTAGGTGTTCATACGCTCCCATCGACACAGTTTAGATCATTAGGAGGCCTGCTCCAGTCCAGCATGAGAGGGTCAACCTGAGCCGAGAGGGAATAACATCCAGGCAGACAGACCGAGGTACTCCCTACACATTCTGGGAATGGAACCCGGGAGGCCTGTGTGCGACAGGGAAGGGCCTTACTGCTGTAATTAGGAATGTATACGGGAGGAAAAAAGGGTGAATAAAACAACAACAACATCAATAACAACAACAATAACAATAACGACAACAACACAAATAAAAATAAAAACAGCATCATCATCATCATCATCATCATCAGCAGCAGCAGCAGCAGCAGCAGCAGCAGCAGCAGCAGCAGCAGCATCACCAGCTGCAGCAACAGCAACAACAAGAAAACAGCAATAACAACAGCAACTACAGCAACAGCAGCAAAAGCAACAACAACATCAGCAGCAACAACAATAGCAACAATAGCAACAACATTAACAACAGAAACAACAACAGCAGCAACAACCACAACAACAATAAGAAGAACAATAGCAATAACTACAACGAAAACAACAACAGCAACAATATTAACAACAGAAGCAACAACAGCTGTAACAACCACAACAACTGCAATAACAACAATAGCAATAACTACAACGAAAACAACAACAGCAACAACAGCAGGTTTGGTGGTAAACAACACGTAGGCCTACTCTTGAAATTTTGCCAACTGTCACCATTCATCATGACAAGGACACAGTTTGCACACGATGTGACCTATTTAAGCCAAACTCATATTATCGTGACGTCTTTCCTCGTTGATTCCTTAATCGATAACACCAATTACTTCCCTGCGCTGACAAAACACCTTTTCTACTCGCCATTTCCTACTTCAAAACCACACTTATTTTTGAAACAATCAAATCTGAAATCTCAGACTGAAGAATGATCGTTTTTCGCAATAATGTTAATACAGGTCAACATTTCTCCTTTTACTTTCATAAGATGATACATGTGGTTAATATTGAAAATTGAACTCAAGATTTTTAATTTTTTTGAGAATAGGCAGAATCAGAAAGTAGGTCACAGATAGGGGCTGGTCCAGGCGAGGAAACACCCCCTGGTTGTGAAAGAGTGAACCAAGGCGTTTGATCTACTTATTTTACTTTTACTTTTTCATTCTCTGTTGCCGTTAGGCGTCGAGGGGAGATGCAATTTTCTATGGTAGGCCAGCTCCGCAGCTCTTTCAGTTGTAGCGTGGTGGCCTAGTGGTTAGGCTCTCGGACTCGCAACCGTAAGGTCATGGGTTCGAATCCCGTCAGGGGCCCGACGTTGTTGCACAAATTTTCCTCACTTCACCCAGGTGGAAATGGGTACCCGTCTATAGACAGTGAACGATCTTGTCAGTTTGATAGTGTTTGAGCGCGTGAAATCTGCAGCTTGCACTGTATGCTTCCGCGGAAGCCGAGAATGTTTCTGAGTGTTCTCAGAGGGCCTGCTGGGGTAATAATAGTTGTAAAGCGCATTGAGCATGCTCTTGAGCATGGAAATGCGCTATATAAATGCAATTGTTGTTATTATTATTATTATTATTATTATTATTATTATTATTATTATTATTATTATTATTATTATTATTATTATTATTACTATCATTATTATTATTATTATTATTATTATTATTATTATTATTATTATTATTATTATTATTATTATTATTATTATTATTATTATTATTATTATGTATTCTCTCAGGGTTTCCTTGACACCCTTGATCCACCTTTTGAGTGGCCTTCCTCTTCCTTTATAACCTGAGTGCTTAGTGTTGTAGGCTCTCGAGGCTGGCTGGCCAGGTGACATACGTAACAGGTGGCCAAACCATTATTTTTATCCTCTGTCTTTCTATGTAATGCAGGCAGGACTCAATGCCGTTCGCTGCTCTTACTTCTTCATTTCTCTGCCTGTCTTGTCTTGTGATGTTAAGGGTTTTGCGGAGATATTTCATTTCGCATGCAGTGATTTTGCTTTCAAGGGTTTTACTTAATGTCCAGATCTGACACTGGTAGCCTAATGTTGGTATGAATATTGAGGTGATAAGCTGTCTCTCTGAGTCCATGTAGATGTTTGGACGAGATAGGAGGGGTGCGAGCTGGTAGGTGAATGCGTTGGCTTTTTGAGTTCGCATTTCTATATCTCTATCTATGGACCTGTTTTCAGAAAAAGTGCTGCCAAGATATTAGAACTTCTTCACCTATTTCAGTTGTTTACTATTGACATGGATGTCCAGGGGACTACGGTTTTGGCTCACTTTCATAACTTTTGTTTGTGATGTGCTTATTTTCATGTTAAATTTCTGGCAGCTTTAGTTCAGTTCGATAGTGTGATTTTGGAGGTATTGTTGGTTTGGATGAATAAAACATTGGTTGTCTGCAAACAGAAGTTCATTTAGGTTTTCTGGGCTTTGGTTTGCATCTTGCTTTATTGTGTCCTTATATATTATAAACAGGAAGGGAGACAGATCTCAATATCGTTCTTGGTGATCTTACAAATCACGGACTTAACTGATTTTGCAGCAGCAAGGTATTATAAATAATAATATACGCCACCACTCTAAGGTTCCCTGCTCTACAGGATGTTGTCCTGGACAGTGGCGTCCCGTTTGTAATTACACTTCTCGCGCGGGTAGTGGTGAGATGCTAACCTGGACAGTAGTGGTGTGTCCAACAATACGAGTTGTAATTACGGTTCTCTGGCGCGGGTAGCGGCGTCCAGGGTACTAATTTCACCTGGTATTTACGAGCCACGAGCCCTCTGGCTTCACTTTGTTACTGTTGAAGTCTGTGTCTTTATCTCTGTGGGGTCCCAAGTACTCTTCCCAGGGGGTTCTTTAATTCTTTGTCCAACTCTGCGATTTAAATCTCCCAAGATAAATATATCTTCTTTGCTCTTGATGGCGTTAATGTGGTCATTCATGTCTTGGAAATAAAATGATGGTCTTTCTTCCTCTGTATTACTGACGTTACAAGGAGCGTATGTTTGGATGTACGTTGTTGTTTTGCCACCCTTTATGGGTTTTATGTAGTTTCTTTGGAGACTGCTAAGAATATCGCGGAGGGAAAAGAAATCAAATGAGGTGCTGGTGCTTGATGAAGCCCACGTGGGACGCTCAATGTTAAAAACAATCAGGAAACGGCAAATGCAGTAGAATAGACATAAGGGCCTTGAACATCTAGCTCTCACTGGCAAAATTGAAGGCAAACGAGGCAGAGGTAGGCCAAGAACAATCTACTGGAGATATCTAAAAAATGGGTAAAGGGAAATATCAGGGAAACGTAGCTTTTTTGAGAGCATCCGAGCAAAGAAATAAATGGAGAACCATGATCGGCGATGTCTGTCGCAGATCTGGCACTTGATGATGATGATGATGATGATGATGATGATGATGATGATGATGATGATGATGATTCTCCCTGAGAATGCGTTTAATCAAGAACGCTTTTTTAGAAGTTCGCTGACAGAACGCCATTTTCCAGTGGTTGGCGGTAAACTTTTAAGTTATTCTGCATCTCAGCTCACATCTCCAAATTCTGACTGAGAAGTCTAAGAAGAGATCAATACCACCAACTGTGCGTCTTCTTTGTGAAAAGAAAATTAAATGCGACAAGATGCACTTTTGATAAAGATACTTCTTTTTTGTACTGTTAATGTTGATACGCTGGTTTCGAGTTTAATAATTATTTTTATGATAGAACGTAGGATTCAATTAGTTTTTATAATTTTTTTTATGTGTGTATATATCTTCTTGTATATATATGTGTGTGTGTGTGTGTGTGTGTGTGTGTGTGTGTGTGTGTGTGTGTGTGTGTGCGTGTGTGTATGTGTGTGTGTGTGTGTAAGTCTGTGTATGTGTATGTGTAAGTCTGTGTATGTGTATGTGTATGTATTTTATTATGTGTATGTATGTGTGTGTATGTGTATGTGTATGTGTAAGTCTGTGTATGTGTATATTTATGTATATTATTATATGTATGTGTGTGTATGTATATGAGAATGTGTGTGTATGTGTATGTGTATGTGTGCGAATGTTTTTGTGTATGAGTGTGTTTGAGTGGGGGGAAGGGGGGGGGGCGTCGGAGGGAGACAGTACCCGAGGCGTGAACCACTATAATGATATTATGTATGCTGGTACAGGACAATAAAAAGACGTTCTGACATTGTTTTGCTTGAAGTATTTTCTTTGCGATTTTTTAATGGTCGTTTTGTACTATTTTAATGTACGGCGAAAGTGAGCCATCTCGTGTACCATGCGACAAGTCATGAGGACATTAATGGTAGCGCAGTAATCTTCCCAAAAAGACAAAGAGATCCAGGGCTATATATAATGTGTCATACTTCAGCTCAAAGAATAACCAGGGCAGGCAATTAATATTGTTTTACAACCCCCCTGGTTTAGGAATGTCCCCAAAGAGCAGTGTACTGGAACGCCCATTGTTAGAACAAGCTGAGAGATAGAAAACCTTTCCTCCCCACGGCTGTTTGGGGGGAGGGGGTGGGGAGGGGGGGGACGAAAGGCGTTTTGTCAGCGACCTCTCTAAAAAAAAAAGGCGTTTTGTCAGCGTGACCGTAAATTTGACAAAAGGCGTTCTTCCAAATTTTGTATGCTAATTTATTCAAAAGGTGGTTATGGTTTGACATAGAATTTTTTCACACAAATAGGGTAACTAATCAGACTATTGATGTTGTATATTTAAAAAAACAATTGGCGCCAAAAATGACAAAAAGGGCGTTTCGTGGGTTGACAGCAGACCCATGTTCTTCATTTGCAAGAACCAAACATCAATATGAAGGCGAATTTTGTTGCTGCTTGAATTATTGTTTTTGTTTGTTTTTTAAATTCTGGAGCGTTTAAATTTTTTTTTTCGCGCACGTTAAAAAAAAAAATTATTTCGCGTTTTCCCAATTCGTTTTTTGCAAATCTTTTGAATTCCACATTTTGAGTCGCCCAGTGTCCTGTCGTGTTCGACCCAATGCAGTAGCGCCCCTTCGAAACATTTGGCACTTTACTTAAAAAATAAGTTAAGTTTAAGTTTTAGTAGAGGTTTTACGGCGCTCTCAACTGCGCAAGGTCATATGAGCGCCAGAAGATTAAAGGTGTTACAAGAGAGTAACAAACATAAAAATGATGAAGGGGAGATCAGGACGATAGATGTTTGATAGGAAAGAAGAAGCAAACCACACCAGAGCACCCGCCAACCACCCACACTTCAAAAATGGAGAAAATTGAGAATTCAAGTTGCCCTGAAAAAAAACAACAACCAAAAACAGAACAAAACAGACCAGGATGGAGTATTTATTTTCTACCAGCCACTCATCAACACAGGGTCGTCTAGACTGCGTTTGAATGACGTTCTTTGAGTATCTTCGTTCGAGAATGAACACAACTATTTATTTATTTGTGTGATTGGTTTGTGTATTCTATAAGCGCCAAACAACACAGCTAGCCGCACATTTCTGTGACTTCGGCAGTGCCAAACAAGCCACGACGCAGAAATGAAACAAGTGCGACTCAAAGATAGCCTCACACGTGAGCATAATAATGATATGATCTCTCAACCGCAAAACAGATGGGGGTGGGGGTGGGTTGGTGGGGTGGTCAACACAGACTTATGTTAGGTCAAGGTCAGGAGCGTGTCAGAATTCGGACAGGTAAACAACAGAGAGGTTGGGCAGAGGTGAACCCAGGACAACATGGGTCCAGTTCCTTCCTGCTCTCTCACTCCGCGCGCGAATATAAGGCGGGGGTTTTGCAGTCACGCCCCTCAGTAGGAAGTGAAGAAGTGAAGACGCTCGTAGACGTGGACTTGTTGAAAGTTACGGGGAAATATTACTGTCTTGTTGTTTAGTTCTTCTGTGAGGTAACTATTCCAATAATGGACACAATGAATGACGGTGGTTGAAAAAAAAGAGATAAAAACACACACGCGAACACATACAAACGCACGCACACACACACACACACACACACAGACACACACACACAGACACACACACACACACACATACACGCACACACCCACACGAACGTGCACACACATATAAACACACACATAGACCCACACACATACAAACACTTTCACACACATCCACACACATATATACTCACAAAAGACACCCACATAATATACCTGCCGACTCAAACAAATGAAATACACACTAAGAACACGCAATATCGGTTTTCCAGTGGGACGAAAAAGTGGATGAAGTAAGCGCGTTAACAAGGTAGCCTGTGCAATATTCTGTTGTAAAACACACATCCTTTTTCAAATAAACAAAAGAAGTTTCGAGATTTAGAATGAAAAGAAGGCAACTAAGCACTAGACCAGGAGGTACATACCAAGAATAGCGTGTTTAAAATACGAAACTCAACACCGCTGAAGAACTGTTTGTTTTTTCTCAGATCGGGGGGTCGGTTTAACTCCAGAAATAAGTTGTGTATCCGCCCTCAG
>NW_004798290.1:76927-84427 GCF_000002075.1 Aplysia californica | reverse complement strand
AAGCTTGTGGGTGACCTAAAAGTGGCCCAAGAAGTGATGAAACAGAGATTTTTTCTGGCTATTCGAGAAACTTACCAGAAAGGGGAAAGAACTGGTATAGTTACTGACATGTTAGACCAGCAGGCAGAGCTAAAGGAGAAAGGAAACGCCTCCGAAATGCCTGATGAATTAATCATTGGTTTAGTCCAGGACATCGCTGCTGCTGCCTATGCCACAACGGTAGCGACATTGAAAACATTATTTTTGCAGCTCTTGGTGGATCAAAACCTTCAGGACCGCATACATGCAGAGATCTGTGAAGTGATAGGAGATGAAAGCCCTGGCTTTGAACATAGAAGGCACATGCCGTTCACAGAAGCAACTATCCTGGAGACCTTGAGATATTCATCAGTTGTGCCTTTTCTGCTACCTCACTACGCCAATGGGGACATTCATTTTGAGGGACATTTCATTCCTAAAGGTACTTTTCTTATCCTGAACGCCTGGTACTTCCACCATAGAGATGACTCCTGGGAAGACCCCTGGAAGTTCAAACCAGAGAGGTTCCTGGACTCTGAAGGTCAACTCCTCGACCCAGAACATCCCACACGACAGAAGCTTATTCCTTTTGGGACTGGGAAAAGATCTTGTCCTGGTGAAAGTTTTGCGAGGATTCGCGTCTTTTTCATCGTGGTCACTTTGCTTCAGAAGTATCGGTTTTTGCCCCCCGTTGATGACCCGCTCCCGTCTGTTCATCCACGGGACTGGAAAATAAAGGCAGTGATTTCTCCAGACGAATACAAGTGCCGAATGGAACCCAGATCCACAGGCGCGGCGGAAACTTGTAATACATAAATAGAACTGAGCTAAAGCATTTCTGAAAAAACAAACCCAATGACTTGTATATATACATGGACATATAAATATTATAACATATATAATATGCAAGACTGACACCTTGGACCTAATGATGGTTTGATTTGGAACGCAGCATTCGACTCATGTTTGGAACCAAATTTGAAGGCAGGGGGGGGGGGGAGAATTGTGCACGATACTTGACTAAAGCGAGACTGGTGCTTTGACTTTCGTTTGCACGTCCATGGTGCACACCAGCGCAGCGACGTTGTTTCCTTTAATAGAGAGCAAAGACTGAAAGCCATGACAGTTGCTGGTCTAGTTGTGTCATAATTCACGACTTGTCTACTGCAACAACCGACAGAGCGGAACTTGATTGTAGACTGTTTTGTTGTCCCAAACCCACAATGTTCAAGTTCTCTGCTATTGTAATTTTTTCATCTCTGGTATCGTTTGCATGTGATTGAGAAATATTTGGTCGAAATTCAAATTCTAAATGTTGAAAACAACAACAAAAAACCCAGAAAGAACAACAAAAACAGCAGCAA
The DNA here is from genome assembly GCF_000002075.1 of Aplysia californica. NCBI lineage: Eukaryota > Metazoa > Mollusca > Gastropoda > Aplysiida > Aplysiidae > Aplysia > Aplysia californica. The sequence goes on along the minus strand of NW_004798290.1, from coordinate 83,045 downwards.
CAACAACAACAACAACAACAACAACAGTAACAACAACAACAACAACAACAACAACAACAACAACAACAATAACAACAACAATAACAACAACAACAACAACAACACAACAGAAAGAAAAGACACATGTACTTTTATGAAACAAACAAAGCAATTTCTCTCTCTCTCCTGAAGACGCTTGGTGTCTGGGTTTGGCCAACTGGAACAGCTGGTCTACCGTATAACCTTAACTGAAATTCCAGCACTTCTGGCGTTTGTCGTCCAGAGGAAGGACTCCCGAGTTCACGGACCATTCTTTTTCTCATTGTAGGATGTTTTACTCTACATTTTTTTAGCCTCAAACAACACAATTTAGGTCCCTAAAGAGGCGGAAGGCTCTGACTACTCCTGTCAGCGCTAACCCGGGCTCGGCACATCCCAACAGACAGATGGAAACGCTCAATAAGATAAGCTTCAGAGCATACCATCTAGCATACAATCGTGAGATTGAGGGTTCGGGGGGTCGAGCCTCAGCTCGGTCCGACGTTGTGTCCTTGGGAAAGGCACTTTACACGAACTTCCCAGTTGGCTCGGTCCTATCGGAGACGGACGTTAAATTAGGAGGTCCCGTCTCTTAAATAACCTAATAGTGTTGATAGGGGCGTTAAACTCATACCATTTCACCATTTTCACCATCTAGCATACGGCTGTTGTTTGAATAAGTATAATGTGTATATCTCTTTAGAGTACGTATCTAGGAGTATATATCTCCAGAGGTCTTGTAATCAAATTCCTGCATGTGGTTGAATGATGCTTCTGATGTGATATTATCTATGTACATTATGTCAGCTTTACTTATCTTTTCATGTTGAATTTTAATGAGAGTAATATATAATTTAGATTTTTATGTATACCTGTATGTGTTTTTACGGTCCTGTACAGCCAAGAAAACTTTCCCTCTGGGACAATAAAGTATTATCTTATCTTATCTTCCACACACGGAAATGGAACTCTTGTCTTTGACTAGCAACGATAAACAGCCAAGACATTTCATCACACCCGTCTCATCTGTTCAAGATACCCATTTTCCATTTTCTCATCTAATAGAAACAATAGAATAAACGATCCTCAGAGAGCATTCGATCTGATCACTTTTGCGAAGACGCAAAAATTACTCCCCCCCCCCTCTCTCTCTCTCTCTCTCTCTCTCTCTCTCTCTCTCTCTCTCTCTCTCTCTCTCCCTCTCTCTTTTTATGTTCTTTATGTAGACATATAAATAACTCTCTTATGATCTCTATGTAGACCTATAAATAATTCTCTTATGATCTCTATGTCATCCAGTGCGAGATCTGCGACAGACATCGGCGAGCATGGTTCTCCATTCATTTCTTTGCTCGGATGCTCATCAAAACCCTACATTTCCCAGATCTTTCCCCGTTATCTATTTGTTTAGGTTTCCTAATTAGGTTGCTCTGGGCCTACCACTGCCTCTTTTTCCTTCAATTTTGCCAGTTAGAGCTAGATGTTCAAGACCTCTATGTCTATTCAGGTGTCCCAAAAACTAAATTTGTCGTTTCCTGATTTTTTTAACAGTGAGCGTTCTACGTGGGCTTTTTCAAGCACTGCCTCATTTGATTTCTTTTCTTTCCCCGATGTTCTCAGCCGGTCTCCTAAGAAACCACATTAATGTTGCTTCTATTTCCCCTGTCTTTAATGATTGCCAAGTATTCACATCCGTATAGAAGGGTTGATCATACATAGCATCTCAGAACTTTCATTTTGGTAGTCATTGAGATCTTTCTTTTTTTCAGGATTGGGCTCATTTTATTAAAAGTAGGCTTACCCCTTGCTATTCTTCGTTTTATTTATGTGGAACATTTGGCATCAAATGTTATCATATATCCTAGATATTCAAACTGTTAGACTTGTTTGATCTTTTCGCCTTTGCTAATGCGAATAGAAATAGGATTTTCTGTTGTTGTTTTTTTATTGGATATTACCATACATTCTGTTTTCTATATATTCAACAATAATCATTTACATTTACCTTCTGACACAACAGTATCTAGAAATGATTAAAAGGTCCTTTTCTGAGTCTGCTATTAAAACTGTGTCATCGGCATATCTGATGGTATTAATATTTGATCCATTCACTTTGAGACCTGAACATTCTTCGTTTCTCAGGATTGTTTCACTGTACATGTTAAATAAGTCTGGTGACATAACACATCCTTGCCTCATCCCTCTTCTATTCTGCTTATATTCACTGTAGTCTCCATAAATTTGTACATTAGTGCTTTGGTCCCAGGACAAATTCCTGATAATTCCTAGCCCTTTTCCATCTATGTCAAGCTTTTCCAGTATTTTAAATAGCTCATCATGTCTAACTTTGTCAAACGCCTTTGAATAATCTATGAAGCATAAATACAGATCTTTCTGTTCTTCAATACATCTTTCCATTAATTTTGTTAAGGCGAATATAGCATTTCAGTTTCCCTTGTAGACATATTATAAATAACTCTCTTATGATCTTTGTGAAGACGTATAATTGACTTTCATATGATCTCTGGGGAGACGTTTAATCAACACTCATATGATCTGTGTGAAGACGTATAATTGACTCTCATATGATATCTGGGAAGACTTTTAATCAACACTCATATGATCTGTGTGAAGACGTATAATTGACTCTCATATGATCTCTGGGAAGACTTTTAATCAACACTCATATGATCTGTGTGAAGACGTACAAATTACTCCCTTATGATCTCTGGGAAGACGCATAATTGGCTCTCATATGATCTGTGTGAAGACGTATAAATTACTCCCTTATGATCTCCGTGTGGACATAAAAATCTCTCCCTCGTGTGCGCCCAAACTGTTTCATTGACATTTTTGACTGGTTTATACAGGATATTTTTTTAGACGTGTTTCCAACTTGTACATTTTTTTCTCCATGAGACGAGATATAATAAACAGCTTAGTTTGTATCTTTCTTGAATTATATTTTTGTCTTGTCTGTGCCTATTTGAATGCATACATGTCCATTCCAGCAGTATTGGTGCACCTCAATACCAGCGCGACTTCTCTTTTAGGTTTCTTTGATTTCACACAGATTTGCCAAGCTCGGGTTTTTAAGGTCAATTTTGAGTTAGCATACCCCAGGGACTCCTGTTATTCATGAAATATTAATCTATAATCTATCAGATATTGCAGAATTGTTTTAGATTTACATAAGTATACAGCCCGAGTGGGTAGTGCAACGCTTTCATACATATGATTGGGTGAATACATTTTCAAGTTTATTTTGGAGGTCACCGTATAATACAAGTTTGGAAGGCAGCAAATTTTGGCAGCCATTGTCTCGATATTTCAGCGTCTGGCACCAGGCGTCCCCACCTACTTTAGTTTTAAGTTTCTTGACATCTATTCAAGAAAGAAGGGTATTTTCCTCACCAAAAGTAAGGCACGGGGCTCTCGTGGTCTAAATGTTAAGTTGTTCGCCTCTCATTCAATAAGTCCCAGGTTCGAATCCAAATAGCGATGGAAAATTTTTTCTTCTAAAGTGTACTCCTTTCACCTCATTTCCAGCTTTCTAACAATGTTTTGTCGTTTGCTTTCGTCTCCAATTTCTGACCACACCCTCCCCACGTCCTTTGCCCTCTCCTCTGGGCTCCTGTCTCTTTCTGCAGTCTTTCTACTGCTACTCCTTGGCTCCTTCTTACTGCTGTCTTTTAGCTACACCCCTGATCTTATTGTAGAAACGATCTACACCTAGCCTTTTCGGACAAGGGTGAAAAATCTCGGAGGTCCCCTGTGCAAGTTGCGCCCGTTGAAGATCCCTAGGCGGTCCAAAATCGATAAGAGTAGGCTTCGGCTGCCACCCGGGAAATGTTCAAAATTTCCTACCACCTGAAAATGTTTAATGTGTCCCGTGCACTCTTATGGCCCTGTTATGCAGTTGCGAGCGCCGTAAAACACTTACCAAAAAAAGAAAAGAGAAAAAAAGAAATCGGATATTGAATTCTAATACAATGCCTATAGTGCGGTCAAAAATTCGTGGCACAAACTATCCTCAAATATGCCTTTAACGGGTGAATAAGTGTCATAAATACTTTTCACAGCAGTTTGTATCAATTTTTAAAAAGCGTAATCGCAATTGAGGCTAGATTTTAAAAAGTTTCTTCAGAAATTTACAAAACATTTGATAAATCTTCGGAAATTTTACCAACGGTCATGAAAATGAAAAGTAACAAAAGTCCAGGAGAAGACAGAAGTACCACAGACATATGAAAATGATTGGAAAAGGAGGTTATGAGATATTACTTTTGCTATTTAACGAAATTCTTGAAAAAGAAAACACGCCCCTGGAACGGAGAAAGGGAAAAATAATAAAACTACCAAGAAGTGGGGACCTAAAAGACTGTAGCAATTGGTGAGGAATAACGCTTTTCTCTGTGCATGGAAATATATTTTGCGCTCTTATCTTGTCTCTTATTAGAACAGCAATAGATGAGAGACTAAGAGAGGAATAGGTGGGTTTTCTACCGGGGAGATCATGTACAGGTCAACTCTTTGTTCTGAGAACTATCGTAGAACAAAACAAAGAATGGAACGTCTCAACTATTTTGAACTTTGTGGACTTTAAAAAAGCCTTTAACAACATAGGTTGAGAGGCTCTGTGGAAAATTTTTGCAATGTATGGCACCCCGACAAAAACTAAGAAACTGTACAAGATAATTATATACTAATGCAAGCTGCTGTGTCCTAGTTGAAGGAGAACTATCTTCACCTTTTGAAGTAAATACTGATGTTAGACAAGGGTGTATATTATCACCTGTACTTTTTGCGATTGTGATTGATTTTGTCATGAGACAGAGTAAATACATTGGACCAGGCATTGGATGGACAAATGGCACATATTTAGGAGATCTAGATTTTGCGGATGACATCTGCCTATTAAACACCACAGTACATGAAATGCAATCAAAGACAGACGAACTAGTTAAACTTGCGGAAAGGGTTTGCCTAATAATAAATGTATCTAAAACAGAAGTACTACGACTGTCATCAGAAACTACGCCCATCACTCTTTATGGAGAACCCCCCCCCCCCCTCAGAAATTAGTAAATTCAAGTACCTTGGCAGCATTAAATGTATATATCCAAAACTGTAGATTGCCTTGACGACTCAATGCAAAGACTTAAAAATACTTGGATCGCTTTTGTGAAAGTAAAAACTAGATCTATATGGGAGTCAAAGATCATTTCAATGAGGACGGAATTAAGAATATTTAATACCAATAGTTTGGCTGTATTGACGTATGGTTCAGAGATATGGAAAACAAACAAAGCTATACAACGAAACTTAGAAAGCTTCCAAACAAAAATTTAATGTTCGCGGAGAAATTTACTAATAAAATGGAACGAATTTATTACAAAAAATGAAGAGAGAGCTAGAATTAAAGATATCAACAAAATCATAAAAAGGAGAGAATTGAGATATCTAGGACATGCTCTAAGAATGCCGGAGACACGATTGCCTTATCAGACTTGGTACTGGCAACCAACTGGAAAAAGAAAACGAAGAAGACCAACTGGAAGCTATAGAGGCAGAAAAAAGGATGAGGCAATCACCCAGGGCCTGGATTTGTGGAAATGGGAGGACGTGGCCAGTGAGAGACAAGCGTGGCGTCGACTGCTTTCCGCTTTATCTACCTGGCGGTATAGGGAGGAAGTAAGTAAACAAGTAAGTGGCAAAGCGGGCTCGCTACGTCGTCCCACGGCGAGATCTGGTGAAGTGGCGAGGGAAACCCCGCGCGACGCCAAAAATAGATTCCTGAAATACGTCATCTATATTTTGGCCAATCACAGAGATGTACTACATGCTCGATGTAGCTTCATGTTTAGTATATATGGAAGTTCCAATGAGACCTCTGTAGCCTGTGGAGAGAAATGCAGCAGAAATGATTGCAGTTGAAACAGCACAGCACCATCTTCACACAGTTTTTGACACTCCTCCGAGCAAAACACAGAAAATTGTTATTTTCACTGACTCGAATATAGATATAGATAGATAGATAGATAGATAGATAGATAGATAGATAGATAGATAGATAGATAGATAGATAGATAGATAGATA
>NW_004798290.1:72844-76827 GCF_000002075.1 Aplysia californica | reverse complement strand
TTATAGATAGATAGATAGAATAATTACAAGTATAATTTGTTTGTTTGTGAGTGTGCATGAGTGCAGGTCTCTCTCTGTCTCTGTCTCAGGCTCTCCCCCCCTCTCTGCCTGTCTCTCTCTCTCTCTCTCTCTCTCTCTCTCTCTCTCTCTCTCTCTGTCTCTGGCTCTCCCAGCGTATGTTTATGTGTGTATGTGTATGTGTGTGTGTGTGTGTGTGTGTGTGTGTGTGTATGTGTGTGTGTGTGTGTGTGTGTGTGTGTGTGTGTGTGTGTGTGTGTGTGTGTGTATGTGTGTGTGTGTGTGTTACAATAGAGAAATAATTATGTCACTTACCTGTTGCTCCGTTTCCTTGGACTCGCCCATAGAGCCAAGGTATAATTTGAGAAACAAAGATTTTCAAGACAATTTAGGGCCACCGTAGTCAAGGGATGTAATCTCGCCCGCACTGCTTCACGATAGTAGGCACAGTTCTTTCCCCTGACTGGTTATGTTGTCGTTCTTGTCGTAGCTCGCTGCTGTGTCCTCAACTTACGACTGAGAGTCCTTGTCGTGGCTAACTTTCTACTAACAGTTCTTGTCTCAACTTACGGCTAACTGTTGTGCTCTAAAAATAATTTCAAATTTAAAGTAAAAGTGTTAAGACCACTGAGAAAAGAGAGACCTCAATCCACTGTTTGATATTGTTGTCTTCCCATTGTTTCTGCCTTCGTGATGGAGAGTCGTGGCTAGCCCAGATGGTCGTGTCTTGTCCCCGTCTCAGGATGTCTTCATGTGGCGTGACGGCGTTTCTAATTCTGGTTCTCACAACCTCTTTGTTCTCTTCTGCTACAATTTATTGTTCTAAATATATATCTCTTGTCCTTTTTAACTCCCAGTGAAGCACAGGCCTTCAACAGCATTACTCCAGCGAAGCTTGTCCTGAGCATCCTTTTCTATCTGTTTCAATGATGTTCCCCGCTTTTTCAATTTCCGCTTGTTCTAAATATAGTATAAAACTAATTACATGTACTTGTCTTACTTGTCCACTGTGTTGGGGTCACTGCAGTCGGAACATGTCCATTTCTGCTCTCCCCCCCCCCCCCCCTCTTCAGGATCCAATAAACTTAATTGTCTCGCCCTAGTGCAGTGACTCCCCCCCCACCCCCCACCCCCCGGTCCTCGACATCAGCCCGTCTGGAAAGGTTAATGTCCCCGACTTCCAAGTGTGGGGCTGCTGATCTGTGCACGCATTCATTGAGACTTGTGCGTCCTGATAAAGTGTTTGTGTGTGTGTGTGTGTGTGTGTGTGTGTGTGTGTGTGTGTGTGTGTGTGTGTGTGTGTGTGTGTGTGTGTGTGTGTGTGTGACTTGTAGGTCCAGATAACGTGGATCTCAGCCCGACGTATTGCCGGATGTTTTGTGTACAAAACAAGGACCTAGTGGGGGAAGAAGTCGGTCAAGCCCTTGTTCTGCGCAAAGCTTCATTTCCCACACAATCTCTCAACTTTATCGAAAAGTTCCATTTCCAAACAAATAAAAATTATCAGCTAGAACCGCCCTAATCTACATCAAGAAAAGATAAGCCTCAAGTGCTTCAAATTTGATTATTTTGTGCAACAAATCTAGTCCCACTTGTTTTTGAACGAGATCATTTTCTTACGTATACTGCATACCCTTTTTCGCGTGCGACGAAATTTTGTGATTTTTGCCATTTTTAATAGAATTCGGTAATTCAAGTCGTTCACGAAAATTTAAAAGGGGCAGCACTAAATTAGGCTGCTCCTATCGCCGGGGCAAAATATTCGTGAAAAATTGGCACAATAAATGTGGAAAATAAAGTGTGCGTTATTTATTTTTTTTAAAGTCCCAACGACTGACAATGCGGTATAGTACATTCGATCAGAGTCTGTAGGTTGCTGTTGTCACTAATCCACTCAACATCTGTTGTTCACTTCTGCTGCTTAAAGTCAATTCATTCACCTAGTGTTAGATCTGCGACAGACATTGACGATCATGGTTCTCCATTCATTACTTTGCTCGATTACTCCTAATAAAGCTACGCTTCCATGATCTTTCCTCGTTACCGATTTGTTTGGGTTCCATAAGTAGGTTGCCTTTGGTTTACCCCTACCACGTTTGCCTTCAATTTTGCCAGTGAGAGCTAGATGTTCAAGACCCTTATGTCTATTCAGGTGCCCACAAAACTGCATTTGTCGTTCACTGATTGATTGTAACAGTGAGCGTCCCACGTGGGCTTCATCAAGCACTACTTCGTCTGATATTTTTTTTTCTTTCACGATATTCTCACCAGTTTCCTATGAAATCACTTTTCTGTTGTTTCTATTTTATTTTCACTGTCTTTAGTGATTGTCCAGAATTCACAGCCATAGAAGGGTTGGCCGTACATAGCATTTCAGGACTTTCATTTTGGTAGTCATTGAGGTGTTTCTAATTTTCAGGATTGAGCTCATTTTATTGAAACTAGCCTTAGCCATTGCAATTCTCCATTTTATTTCTGTGAAACATTTGGCATCAGATGTTATTATATAATCCTAGAAGTTTAAACTGTTGGACTTGTTTGAACATTTTGCCTTTGCTAATGAGATTTCAGATAGGATTTTCTGCCTTTTTGGATATTACCATGCATTCTGTTTTCTTTACATTCATCAATAATCCTTTACTTTCACTTTCCGTTACAGCAAGATCTAGAAGTGATTGAAGGTCCTTTTCTGAGTCTGCTATTAAAACTGTATCATCGGCATATCTGATGCTATTAATATTTCCGCCGTTCACTTTGAGACCTTAATTGTAAATGGGCTGATTCATCAATGTCATGCTCAGAATTGTGCCTGAACTGCAACAAGGAACTGCTGCTCTTTCTTTCCTAATCCTTACTATCGTACAATCCTCACGGCTTTTGTATGTTTGTCACTCTCTTGTGACCCGCTATTTCCGGGGTGACTTGACAGTCGAAGCAGACTTTGTGTTGTTGAAGCTAGAGAGGTGAGCAGAGTAAGTCTGATTCCCTGAAAGGACTTCTCTGTTGACATCCACCCCTTGACGCTCATATGACCTTAAGCAGTTGCGAGCACCGTAAAACCTCTACTAAAACAAAAAACAAAACAAAACAAAAATAAGACTTTATGTTTGTTCCTGCCTGTGTTGCACCTCGGCTTCGCGGAGAGAAGCAAACTTCTTTCTTTTTTCTTTACGGTGTTACGTTGTTTTTGACCAATCGCTACCCTAGAATTACAAAGTTCTGTCTATTCACTATCTGTTTTAAAATAAATTTGAAGTAATAATTTTTGAGTTTCAAAATCAATATGTCAAGCTTTTTCAAATGCAATTCGTTGACATATGGATAACGACTCGGAATTATCTCACGATGTTGACAGCAGACCTCCGAGAAGTTTAAGACATTCTGTCCGGACGGTCACCCAAGTCATGACACAGGTCAGAAATAATTATTTCAAGGTAATAAAAAGGGTCGTGATTTGGACAGTGGAGGGGGGGGGGTGTGCTGATGAATTGTCAGTGCCGTGTTAAAGTTCGCCGATCTGTGTCCAGTGGCGGTGGGTGGTTCTAAATGTGGGTTGGGCTGAGAAATCAGGGTAGGTAGAGTTCAAAGGTAATATTTCCTTGGTTCAGGGGACATTCCAGATATGTGTCAGTATGTTTCATTCAAACACTCACACGCAAACACTCTCATATGACCTTTTACAGTTACGAGCGCCGTAAAACACTTAGCCCAAAAAATAATTAATTAATTAATTAAACTTGCAAACGCACACATGCAACAGTAACTGGATTAGGCCGTGGGGTGGCAAACATTAAGGCATTCCTAAAACGTGGGCCCATGAGCGTGTGTTGGTCACTGGGCTTCTGGGGAAAGTGTGTCATGAGCTCCCCCCCCCCCATTGTCATGAGCTCCCCCTCCCCCTCCCCACTGTCTGGGCTGGCAGAGAACGAGCCGTCTCCAACAACAGTTAACTCGGACTTTCGTGT
>NW_004798290.1:71018-72744 GCF_000002075.1 Aplysia californica | reverse complement strand
GTATACTGCATACCCTTTTTCGCGTGCGACGAAATTTTGTGATTTTTGCCATTTTTAATAGAATTCGGTAATTCAAGTCGTTCACGAAAATTTAAAAGGGGCAGCACTAAATTAGGCTGCTCCTATCGCCGGGGCAAAATATTCGTGAAAAATTGGCACAATAAATGTGGAAAATAGAGATTGCGTTATTTATTTATTTTTAAAGTCCCAACGACTGACAATGCGGTATGGTACATTCCATCAGAGTTTGTAGGTTGTTGTAGTCATTAATCCACTCAACATCTGTTGTTCCCTTCTGCTGCTTAAACTCAATTCATTCATCCAGTGTTAGATCTGAGGCAGACATTGACGATCATGGTTCTACATTCATTCCTTTGCTCGATTACTCCTAATAAAGCTACGCTTCCATGATCTTTCCCTGTTACGGATTTGTTTGGGTTCCCTAAGTAGGTTGCTCTTGGTCTACCCCTGCCTCGTTTGCCTTCAATTTTGCCTGCGAGAGCTAGATGTTTTACGACCTCTATGTCTATTCAGGTGTCCCCAAAACTGCATTTGTCGTTTTCTGATTGATTTTGACAGTAAGCGTCCCGCGTGGGCTTCATTAGGCACAACTTCATTTGATGTTTTTTCCTTTCACGATATTCTCACCAGTTTCCTATGAAATCACTTTTCTGTTGTTTCTATTTTATTTTTGCTGTCTTTAGTGATTGTCCAGCATTCACAGCCATATAGAAGGGTTGGCCGTACATAGTATTTTAAAACTTTCACTTTGGTAGTCATTGAGGTGTTTCTAATTTTCAGGATTGAACTCATTTTATTGAAACTAGCCTTAGCCATTGCAATTCTCCATTTTATTTTGGTGGAACATTTGGCATCAGATGTTATTATATTATAATCCTAGATGTTTAAACTTTTGTACTTGTTTGAACTTTTTGCCTTTGCTAATGAGATTTCAGATAGGATTTTCTGCCTTTTTGGATATTACCACGCATTCTGTTTTCTTTACATTCAACAATAATCCTTTACGTTCACTTTCCGTTACAGTAAGATCTAGAAGTGATTGAAGGTCCTTTTCTGAGTCTGCTATTAAAACTGTATCATCGGCATATCTGATGCTATTAATATTTCCGCCGTTCACTTTGAGACCTGGACATTCTTCTATGTTTCTAAGGATTATTTCACTGTACGTGTTAAAGAGTTGTGGTGACATAACACATCCTTGCATCATGTCTCTTCTAACCTGCAATAATATTCACTGTATTCTTCATTAATTCGTACAGCAGCGTTTTGGTCCCAGGACAAAATCTTGATAGTTCTAGATTTTTTCCATTTATGTCTTGCTTTTCCAGTATTTTAAACAGCTCATCTCGTTTAACTTTAACGAACGCCTTTAAATAATCTATGAAGCATAAATACAGATCTTTCTGTGCTTCAGTACATCTGTCCATAAGGTGAATAAGGCCTTTCTGGTGCCCTTTTCATCAACAAAGCCAAAATGTGTTTTAGGCATCTCTGATCTTAGACCGTTTGTCATTCTTTTCATTTGTACTCGCAGCAATATTTTTGTAAAATGACTCAATACGATTAATTGTATTATTCATTTCAGGTAAAGCTATAAAAACATAACTGACTTCATCATAGCTTTACCTAAAACACCAGGTGCCACTGAGTGTGATATGCATAGAACAATGCACACCGCAAATCGAATTCAATCGGACAGAATCGG
>NW_004798290.1:69690-70918 GCF_000002075.1 Aplysia californica | reverse complement strand
GGGTCAAATTTTCCTCCATGGAGTGACAAAAACAGCCATTTTCGCACAGCATGACTGGTTCGACTCGCGACCTTGAAACACAAACGTATTTAATTCTGAAGATTGCTATCAAATCTAGAGGAATCCGATCAAATGTTGCACAAATGGTAGCTGTTCCCTCTCTATGAGGAAAATTACCATGGTTAGTTCCAGCCGCATCGAATGACTTGGGCTGGCAGAGTGCGCTGGGTGTCAGAGAACCGTTTGTTACCTCGGCAAGAACGATCAGCTCCGACAAACTTGTGTCGCGCACCTGAAGACTAAGGGGGCTCTCGTGGCCCAGAGATTAAGGTGTTCGCCTCTCATTCAAAGGTCCCGGGTTCGAATCCGGGTTGCGACCGAAACAATTTCTTCTCTATAATTGTCTCCTTTCATCGTCTTTCCTGCTCTCTAGCAATGTTCTGTCGTCTGCTTTCGTCTGCTCTTTCTGCCCCCACCCCATCACCTCCTTTGCCCCTTTCTCTGGGCTCCTGTCTCTTTTTGCAGCCTTTCTACTGCTACTCCTTGACTCCTTCTTACCGCTGTCTCTCAGCCACTCCCCTGATCTTCTGGTAGGAAAGATCAACAACTAGCCTTCTCGGACAAGGGCAAAAAATCTCGCAGGGCCCGTGTGCCAGTTGCGCATGCTAAAGATCCCTTGGTGGTCTCAAATCGATAAGAGTATCCTTCAGCCGCCACCCGGGCAAAATTCAAAATTTCCTACCAACAGAAAATATTAGGTATGTCCCGCGCGCTCATATGGCCTTATGCAGTTGCGAGCGCTGTAAAACACTTACAAAAAACCCCCAACCTTCTGACTGCACGCTTTATTGACTTTCTGTTTTTTCCTCTCTGTGTTGCACTTCGGCTTCGCGGAGAGAAGCAAACTTCTTTCTTTTTTTCTTTACGGGGTTACGTTGTTTTTGACCAATCGATACCATAGAATTACAAAGTTCTATCTATTCACTACCTACTTTTGATTTTAATTTGACGTCATAAATTTTGAGTTTCACAATATTATGTCAAGCTTTTTCAAATGCAATTCGTTCACATTTTGATAACGACTCGGAATTACCTCACGATGTTGACAGCAGACCTCCGAGAAGTTTAAGACATTCTGTCCGGACCGGCACCCAAGTCATGACACAGGTCAGAAATAATTATTTCAAGGTGATAAAAAGGGTCGTTTTTTGGACAGTGAGGGGGAAAG
>NW_004798290.1:61524-69265 GCF_000002075.1 Aplysia californica | reverse complement strand
CCTCCCCCTCCCCACTGTCTGGGCTGGCAGAGAACGAGCCGTCTCCAACAACAGTTAACTCGGACTTTCGTGTAATCTTTTACCTTTCATCAAAATGAGTGTCATTAGAAAAGGGCTATGGGAATGGGCTCATCCTTTGTTAAGCCCTAAACACATTTGATTGGCTGTTAGATTACTATCGTTGTAAGCGGTGGCTAGAGTGATTGGATCAACGAGCAAGCGTGTGTGTTCACCACATGCAACTAAAGGCGGAAGTGGAAGATTCTGAAACAGTTCTAACGGTTCCAATTGAATATCTCGTTTATAAGAAAAAACATTCATTTACGGTGGGAAAAAGTTGGAGTGGGGGCGGGAGTGGGTGGGACTCAAGCCCTTTAGCCCTTTACTACGCCCCGCCACTGTCTGTGTCTGGAGGTGTAGAGTTGTTGGCCTTGTCGTCCGGCGACCGTGAAACCTTCACCAGGGTCACACACTTAGCACCCGGCACAAAATAAACGCGTGCAGCAGTCAAAGTTTACGGGCTCAAAACAAAACCTTGACTAAAACAACATCTGACGGTTTTCTCGTCAATGCATCAGAGAAGGAATCTCCCAGATAAACAGTTCCACAAAAACACGGACAACAAGTCTTGGGGGGAGGGGAGGGGGTACAGATTGTTGAGAAGAGGGAGAAGACAACTATGAATGTGACGGCGACTGTAACTGCGACGGCGAAGAAGAAGAAGAAGAAGAAGAAGAAGAAGAAGAAGAAGAAGAAGAAGAAGAAGAAGAAGAAGAAGAAGAAGAAGAAGAAGAAGAAGAAGAAAAAGAAGAAGAAGAGGAGGAGGAGGAGGAGAAGAAGAAGAAGAAGAAGAAGAAGAAGAAGAAGAAGAAGAAGAAGAAGAAGAAGAAGAAGAAGAAGAAGAAGAAGAAGAAGAAGACTCCCCTCATCAACACCCACTCCCAACTCCCCGACCCCCCTCTCCTCTCCCTACCCCACTCCCTGACCTCCCCCCCCCCCCTCATCCCCACCTACTCCCAACTCCCCGACTCCCCTTTACTCCCACCCACTCCCCGACCCCCCTCTCCTCCCACTCCCCGACTTCCTGCCCACTCCCTGACTTCCCACCCCCGCCCCACTCCCTGACTCCCCACCTCCTCCCCCTGAAATGGGACTGGGAAGTAGGTCATCTGTGCAGCAGCTTGCGTTCACAATCAGCCCACTTTGTAGGTACCGCATAAGTAGTGTTCCCTCAGCCCCAAGTGTTTGTCGTTCTTGGCGGCCGGGGGAAAGATCCACTTTGTTGATGTCCGACCTTAACCGTGTATGTCAAGGAACACTCATTTTTTATTTTAAAAATGGAAAGGAAAATGTAATTTGTTATCAACTATCAGACGTGTTCAAAATTATGTGTAGAGTGTTTTTAGTTTTATTGTTTTCAAAAACAAACGCATTATTCGAGTAAGACCAGTAAAGCTGCCCTGACGGTTGGGAATGATTTCATGTGATACAAAAAGTGCCTAACTTAAAGTGGCAGATACACGCTTAGACTCTGACACCGACGATATACCTCACGTCTTAACTCCAGCATCTCTCGGGACTGGGATGTTTCCGGCTATCTGCCATCTGTGTACTTTGCTCTCTGTTTATTGACTTAGTCGAGAGAAAAAAAAACAGACACTTGACCTTTTGACCTTCCCAAAGATCACACAAGAAAATTGTTTTTCTCTGGGACCCCTGCATAGCTCGCGGAGAGAGTGGAGGAATGTGTGGGGCTCAGGGTCGACAGACAGGACTAGTCACGTTCTAAGTCAGAACATTGTGGTGTTTGCAGTCGTGACCTCTGAATAACTAGATCTAGGTTCTCACCAACCCTCTCTGGTTCTCACTCACAACTTTGCGTTGTTGATTCTTCCAAGTCGTCACGTGCGCTGAACAGTCGCTGCATTGTTTCCTCTGTCAGTCTGTTAGTGTTTGAACTAACCAGCTACTTGCACAGTATGCTTCCCGGGAAGCTGAAAATGTTTCTGAGTGTTCTATGGTCTGCTGGGGTAATAATATAGTGTAAAGCGCATAAAGCTTGCTTTCTAGTAGGGATATGCACTATACAGATGCTATTTATTATTATTTGTTACTATTCTGTACTCTTTTTTTCTCATTCCTCACAGATGTCTGCGTGCCTTCACTCACGACGACTGCATTCGCTTACATCTGCACCAGAATTTAATGACACAATGCATGTAATCAGAACATAAGTTGATTCTTCCCACTTCTCTTAGAACTAAACATTTGGGTGTAGTTTTGCCAAGATCCAAAAAGGCTTTCCAGAACTTTACCTGAACATTATCAATCACGTTCCAAGTTTTGGTACCCCAAATTTCAGAGCCATAAAGCAGCATTGGTTTAATCTTTATATCAAAAATGTTTTTTTGTTTGCTGTTTCGAAATTTAATTATTGGTAAGAACCGAACAGCCTTCTTGTTGGAGAAATAGTCCATTGAGCTTTACAAGCTCGACCTTCCAGCCTTCGTCTCCAGCATAGACGCGATGACAATGAAATGCCCAAGTAACTATAGTAGGTTGCTGTCTCTAAGATCTTATCTTCCTAATACCATCTCTCAGATCTTTTGAGATAGCCTCCATTTCTAAAAACAACAATCTTACTTTTCTCTGTATTCACTTTTAAACCCCACATCTGGCAGACATCATGTAACACATTGATTTTCTTTTGTAAACCTCTGACATTGTCGTCAAAAAGATTAAGGTCATCAGCGTACATTAAACATGAAATACCATCATCATCATTGGGCAATACCTGTATAGCATGGTATTTGAATCTGAAAGGTGTTTTTCAAATTGAGATATAAACCAAGAAAATAATGTAGGGCTAAGTATGCATCCTTGTTTGACACCTGATGTACATTGGAAGTATTCAGTAATATAAGATCTCATGGATCCTCGTTCATTTGAACAGACTTTAACACATGAAAGAACACTTCGATACATATTTTTCAGAATGGTATACACTGGTCCAGAACAGCCAAGACTTCTCAATACTGTCCAAAGCTTTTCTTTGTCAACCCAGTCAAATGCTTTTTAAAAAGTCGACAAAACAAACATAGAACCTTCCGCCAGGCTTGAAGATATATTTTTGGACTAAAGACTGGAGTGAAAATATATGATCTATTGTGGAGTAATTTCGTCTAAAACTGGCCTGAGATTCAGGAATGAGGTTACCTTCATCACACCATTGTTGCAGTCTCCTATTCAATATGAATGAGAATAATTTACCAAGAACATTTAGTAAGCCTTCCATTAAATAACAATCTCTATCGGTGGAAATTAACTAATTCGCCATTATGTGAGAGGTGTAACTCTCATGAAATTGAAGATGAACGTTATTTTATTTTCTATTGTTCACACTTTGTCCATCAAAGGAAATTGTTAATTCCTCTCAGCCTGACTCAGCCCAGGGACTGAAATTTGCAATGTTTAACTCATGATAAGAGATATGTGCACAACCGTTACCTATTCATTATGGAAACATTATTTATCAAATGAATGTTTTGTGCGATGTGATGTGGGCCAATGGCCTTAAACACTGAATAAACTTACTTACTTCTCATACATCAAATCTTCCTTCTTTTTTTGAACATTTTTGTTGGGTAATACAAGCTCGTGGCTTAAAACAGGTCTTTAAAAAGGATGAAAAATGCTCGCATCTGCTTATTTTGTGGGGAAAACATAGTCCAGAAAAATTGGGACGAAGCCCTCGACGTGTTGGAGTGTGTTGTCTGTGACCACAGCCTTGTGCGTCCTCTGTGCACGTTACAACTCTCAGCCCTTTGTTTCCAAAGAGCAAACATTACATTTTGAAGGAGATAATAGTAAAAGTATTCGCTTTTAAGGACAAGCGAGCTAACCCATATTTCCGGATTACCAGAAATCTTGACCTACACCAAAAGTGAGCATTGCCCTACCTATAGGAGAAGTTTGGTTTCATTGGTGTGCATATTTGTTTTGTTATAGAGAACACTCTCATTGTCTTTGAAAGAAACTGAACAAAGGGCAAAAACTTTACCTTTGATTTTCTCAAAACAGCATTTTCGGGATAGCCTCTTTGTGCTTATAAGCGACCAATTGGAAAACTTTGAAATTAAATGTATCAGACGAAAGTATAATTGCGACCATCAACATCATTGCCTTTCTCACCCTGCCTCCGGGTATAGGCCACGGACAAACACTTTCTCACCCTACACCAGGTTATGGGCCACGGACAAACACTTTCCACCGTACTCTATCTTGGGATAGCCTCTTGATGTCTTCCCACTTTTCTGTTCATCAATTTTTGTAATTCTTCTCCAGGTTCTATGCGGTTTTCCTCTCGATCTTTTACCCTGTCAATTCCAATCCAACATTTTCTGAATTATGAAATTGCCTGACTTCCTGAGAATGTGTTCAATCCATTGCCACCGGCTTCTGTAACTGCTATAGGACTGTAACGGCTATAGAACATAATTATTCTGGTCTCGTAAATAAATATACCCTCTAAATCTTATGGCGTTTTTCTGAAAACCTGATTTTTGATGAAATAGAGAAACGTTACGCGAGATGGCTTTCAGATGGCACAGATTTGTCCACGTATGCACGTGGGACGAGTTCACATTTAGTAGGCTATTCTTTTGACCTCATAAAATTTCGAGACTCTTAGCCATGACATGTTATTAGTTATGCTCCGTAATAAATTCTTTCAGTGAGCGAGGCGTAGGCTGTTGCGAAACTCCAGACGTGTCGTTCTGGTTTAAATTATGCATCATGTGAGGTAAGGTCATAGTTACGATTTCTGTACCGCATTTAGGTAACACGATTAGCTCTGTGTTACCTAAGTTCATTAAAAAACAACAACCAGAAAGCAAAAAACAAACCCCCCTTAGTCCTGTCGCAAACGTAGCGCGTAGCTTCTCCCATAGACCTGTTGCCCTACATCTCCAACTGTCATGGCTGACACTCCTTGTTGTCAACTCCTGTGTGTCGGCCCTCTCTCGATGCTATTCTTTTTTTTTTGGGGGGGGGGGGAGATAAGTGTTTTACGGCGCTCGCAACTGCATTAGGTCATATGAGCGCACGGGACACACTAAACTTTTTCAGCAGGAAAGAACTTTTGAATTTAGCCCGGGTGGCGGCCGAGGCCTACTCTTATCGATTTTAGACCACCAAGGGATCTTTAACGTGAACAACTTGCTGACGGCCCTCTAAGATTTTTCACCCTTTTCCGAGAAGGCTAGGTGTAGATCTTTCCTACCAGGAAATCGGTGGAGTGGCTGACAGACAGCAGTAAGAAAGCCAAGGAGGAGCAGTAGAAAGGCTGCAGAAAGAGTCAAGGGCCCAGAGGAGGTTGCAAAGGAGATGAGGGGGGGGGGGGACAGTGGAGACGAAAGCAGACGATAAAACTGTTAGAGAGCAGGAAAGGATGTGAAAGGAGAACATTTTAGAAGGAAAATTTTCCGTCGCCACCCGGATTCGAACACGGGATCTATTGAATGAGAGGCGAACACCCTAACTTCTAGACCACGAAAGCCCCCTCCCCAAAGTTTGAACCACCGATACAGAGTGCTGACATCTAGAGCTTGGGTCTTGAAAACATTTTGGAAGTCTCTGAGGATGGTACTGGTGGTTTCTTCTTCTTAAACAAGAATTCTAGTCACTTTCTTTTGCTTGTGATAGACCTCCATGGGGGTAGCCATTTTGATATGACGTCATTCACGGGGGGAAAAAATAAAGGAAAGTGAAATGTTTTACAGTTTGAGTCCAAAAGTATATGGGCAAGTATTTGTGAGCTGAATGTCATACAATCGGGTACAACATTGTGCAAAATAGAGAACAACTTGCATTACATTTTGACTCCCTCTCGTATAAACTCTTTTCCCCTTAACCCTATCCGTGCGCCCTGGGGTCATTTTGTACCCTCGGGGTTGTATTCTTCACATTTTAGTAGTGCGAAGAAAACGAGTAAATTTCCTCTTTGGAAAGTGGTGGCACAGAGTTCCCCACCCACGCCGTATGGATACGATAGTAAAACACGACGTACGGATAGGGTTAAGTTTTGGCACAGAGTTCCCCAGGTCGTGACGATACGATAGTAAAACACGACGTACGGATAGGGTTAAGTTTTGGCACAGAGTTCCCCAGGTCGTGAGGATACGATAGTAAAACACGACGTACGGATAGGGTTAAGTTTTGGCACAGAGTTCCCCAGGTCGTGACGATACGACAGTAAAACACGACGTACGGATAGGGTTAAGAACAATCTGTGACTGCGGCACTTTGTGCCTCTGACCCCGTTAGGTCGTGTTCTCCGCCCCAGTTTTCTGGAGAACAATAGCGAGGTTGGTTCCTGGTTGCAGAGTTTCTGCACTCGTGGCTAGGCCTGGGCAATGAGCCGCTTTAGCAAAATCCGGATACTATGCTAGTGTACCTCTTCGACAAATAATATGCATTGAACCGCTTCGGCAAATGGGTTAGAACCATTTCGACAAGCGGGTAGCATAATTTCAACAAATGGGTGCACCCACTTCGGCAAACGGGTCAGGAAAAAAGAGAGTAGAGAGTCTGAATTCGATAATGATTTATTGAGAATTGTCCGGTTATCCTTATAGATTATCCGGATTTGGCCCGCCTCTACTCGAGGCCCACCACCTGACAGTTAGAGGCAGCAGCGACAGATAAGAATTGGGAGCCGTGAAATACAAACACGCCGAGATAAGGGTGAGTGACCTTTCTTCAATAGAGGTCAACAGCGTATCAGATCAGGACATACTGATCTAGGTTTGTTGACCGCTATCTTCAAGGGGGAGGGGGGGGAGGGGGAGGAAGGGGTGGAGAGGGTGCACACGTCAGAGTTTTGTCCGAGGCAAGTGATTCGACAAAATCTTATCGTTTCTGCACCTGTTGCCTTTAATCTTTCGTCATTAAATTGTGTGAATTAACTCAGACAGATGTGGGATTCAAAGAATGTAGTAGACAGTCGTAGCTGTTTATAATAATAATGATAATACTACTACTACTACTACTAATTATTATTATAACAATAACAATAATAACAAGAAGAAGAAGAAGAAGAAGAAGAAGAAGAAGAAGAAGAAGAATCATAATCATGATAATAATAATAATAATATATAACATTTATATAGCGCATTTCCCCCCCCCCCCCAAAAAAAAAGTAGCTTATACTCCCCCATCGACTCTGGGATCATTAAGGACGCCGGCTCTGACCCTGCCTGTGTGAGCTAACCTGGGCTGAGGGAGAATAACTTCCCAGCAGACAGACTGAGATACTCCACACTCCATACACATTCTGGGAATCGAACTCGGGTGGTCTGCGTGCGGCAGTGAAGGGCCTTACAGCTGTCATGTGGACTCAGTCGACTTAGGAATTTATTTGTTTGTTTTACAAGAGGTTTTACGGTGCTCTAGGGTCATATGACCGCCAGAAGATTAGAGGTGTTACAAGAGAGTAACGAACATAAAAAAGAAGAAGGGGAGACAAGGACGATAGATGTTTGATAGGAAAGAAGAATCAAACCACACCAGAGCTCCCGCTAACCAACAAAAATAAAAGCAGTACTAGCAGCAACAACAACAACAACAACAACAATAAAAGCAGTACTAGCAGCAACAATAACAACAACAACAACAATAAAAGCAGTACTAGAAGCAACAACATCAACAACATCAACAACAACAACAACAACAACAACAACAA
>NW_004798290.1:59339-61424 GCF_000002075.1 Aplysia californica | reverse complement strand
CTTTGACACCATCGATCACTTTGCAATTTTTGAAGATCCAAGAACATGAACATTAACAAGACATAATTCCATTCTTGATAAACATCCAGAGTCAGCTATAATTCATCTTGACAATCACGAGTCAGAAAAATTAACTATACAAAAAGGATTGAGACAAGGAGACCCCATATCACCCAGACTATTCACAACAGCAACCAAAGATATTATGTTCAAAAAGGAAACTTTCAGTAAAGGAATTTTAATAGATGGAGAACACTCGGAAGCCGTTAGATTCGCCAACGATCTGTCACTTTGATCTACAAATGGACATTAACTTAAATATCATAAATATCGAAAGCAAAAGGTGGGCGTTAAAGTCCACAAAGATAAAACAAAATACATTACGAACTACAACAGCGACAAACGATTGCTATAGGGAAAAAAGAAAATCTTGGGCAAAGAACATACATGGAGGAGAGAACAAAATAGGCGGTGAACAGAAAAAAACAATACGTGGCCTGGGGTTACGTTGGAAAATACAAAGAAATATTTAAAGACCAAAATCTGCCGATATCACCGACAAGACATAATTCGATCTTTATCCAGTGCTTTGCCCCAGCAAAAAGCTGTAGGTGCCAAACCTGGCCAATAACCAGAAACATCATGCACACACTAATGACAACACAAAGAGCAATAGAACAGAAGATTCTGGGTGTAAGAACACAAGACCAAATACATCACACAAAATATTCGAGGGGAAACAGGAGTGACAGGTATACCCAAATTTACACAACAACAAAACTGGAATTAATGTCCCGGTCACGTCAGAAGAATGAAAGACAATGGATGGACAAAAAATTTACCGAATGGAGACAAAGAACAGGAAAAAGATCTAGAGGTAGACCCGAATGAGGAGGACAGAGGGTGCAACCTGGACACGGAAAAAGCTGACAAATAGAGAGAAGGTGGTTGTCCAAGAGTTATATCCGACAGTGGACAAAAAACGCCTTGAAAGAAAAGAAAGAACACATTGTCAAGTCTATGATTATTTCCGAAATGCTTGAGCTACGGTTACATCTAGGTAGAACAAGATTCGGCCTTGGCTGTGAGTCTGGGCTCCATTCGGCACTTGAACTCGTCTGGACAAATCACTGTCTTTGTTTCCCTGCCCTTTGGGTTGGCAGACGGGAGCGGTACATCAACTGGGGGCAGAAATCGATACTTTTGAAGCAAAGTGACCACGATGAAAAAGATACGAATCCTCGAGAAACTTTCACCAGGACAAGATCTTTTCCCAGTCCCAAAAGGTAAAAAGTTCTGTCGTGTGGGATGTTCTGGGTCGAGGAGTTGACCATCTGAGTCCAGGAACCTCTCTGGTTTGAACTCCCAGGGGTCTTCCCACAAGCCCTCTCTATGGTGGAAGTACCAGGCGTTCAGGATAAGAAAGGTACCTTTAGGAATGAAATGTCCTTCAAAAGGAATGTCCCCACAGGCGTAGTGAGGTAGCAGCTGAGGCGCTGCTGAGGAATATCTCAAGGTCTCCAGGGAAACATTGACTAGGTATTCTCTGTGGGCGGGAAACATTGACTAGGTATTCTCTGTGGGCGGGAAACATTGACTAGGTATTCTCTGTGGGCGGGAAACATTGACTAGGTATTCTCTGTGGGCTCCTTCTTTCCTACTATCAAACATCTATCACACGTGTCTCTTCCTTCTTTTCTTTGTTTGTTACTCTCTAGCCTCGCTGTGCCGTTTTGTAAACTGTTGTGAATGTCAGGCCTACCAACTTGCTTGTGTCTCACGGGCTCATATTAGGTCCTTATCTAGTTGGAAATGCTGTAAAACTCTCTTTTACCTCAATTTAATGTCGGTTTGTGGACAATAATTATTGATATGGGGGAAATAAGGAAGGAAAAGACAGAGGGCCGAATGGTTGATCTTGGTTGTATTACTAGCGATTGATTTAAATAACACGTACACACACAAATACACACTCAGAAACACACAGACACACACAAACACGCTTACACACGCACGCACACGTACACACAGACATACATACGCACACACACTCACACACAGACATACACATACACAAAAACGCTC
>NW_004798290.1:57959-59239 GCF_000002075.1 Aplysia californica | reverse complement strand
AACAACAACAACAACAACAACAACAACAACAACAACAACAACAACAACAACAATAAAAGCAGTACTAGCAGCAACAACATCAACAACATCAACATCAACAACAACAACAACAACAACAACAACAACAACAATAAAGCAGTACTAGCAGCAACAACATCAACAACAACAACAATAAAGCAGTACTAGCAGCAACAACATCTACAACATCAACAACAACAACAACAACAACAACAACAATAAAAGCAGTACTAGCAGCAACAACATCAACAACATCAACATCAACAACAACAACAACAACAACAACAACAACAACAATAAAGCAGTACTAGCAGCAACAACATCAACAACAACAACAATAAAGCAGTACTAGCAGCAACAACATCTACAACATCAACAACAACAACAACAACAACAACAACAATAAAAACAGTACTAGCAGCAACAACATCAACAACACCATCATCAACAACAACAACAACAACAACAACAACAACAACAACAGCAAGTGGTAAACAATAGTAAGCCTGGTCTTGACATTTTGCCAACTGTTAACATTCATTATGACAAGGACGTAGTTGTCTATCACCCAAGGTGACCTATTTAAGCCAGAGTCATATTGTGACGTCTTTCCTCATCGATTCTTTAATCAATGACACCACTATAGTTCTGTCCTTACCCCCTAGCTGGTTTCTACAAGTCCAACAACACGTAAGATAAGATCTGGATCTAGGTCTTGAGGGGAATTTGGTTGTAGCTTGAATAACTGTACACCGTGGTTATGGATTTTCGGGTTGTTTTTTTCCCCGCGTATTGCTCATTTCGTTTTTCACGAACGTTTTTAATTCTTGATTTTGAGTGGCCCAGTCTTGTGTGCTTCAGTGCTGTAGGCCCAGCGCCTCTTCACAAAGTCTTTTAAAAATGGAGAAAATCGCGAAATCAAGTCGCGCGCAAAAAACCCCCAAAACAAACCAAACCAAATTAAATCAGTGTGCAGTAATTTAACCCTATCCGTACGCCGGGGGTCATTTTGTATCCCAGTGGTTGTATTCTTCACATTTTAGAATACTTCTAGTGCGAAGATCTCTTTGAAACCTTCGGTATAAATTCTCAAAAAATGATTCTGACAGACTGCTATGAAAAGCGTACAGATCGGATTAACGAGTAAATTTCCTCTTTGGAAATTGGTGGCACAGAGTTCCCCACGTCGTATGGATACGATAGTAAAACACGACGTACGGATAGGGTTAAGTGGTGGCACAGAGTTCCCCACATCGTATGGA
>NW_004798290.1:54413-57220 GCF_000002075.1 Aplysia californica | reverse complement strand
ACTAATAATAATAATAATAATAATAACAATAATAATAATAATGATGATGATGAAGATATTCCGTCCGTCAGTATCTGACGACAAGCAATACATCCACAGAGGAGAATATTTCATTAGCAAAACAGAAGAAATAAAAATTAAGCTCCATAGAGTTATCTCCTTTTAAAACTTATAGTGTACATCTCTGCTAAGCTCTGACCCAGTGACGTCTGCTATGGCCAATGAGACCAATCCTAGCAGAGAAATATTTGCCACAATTTGAGCATATTTAAAACCTTCCTTTCCACCTGTGGATATACGCGGGTTGCAGTCGTCTTCCTTGCCTTCAGCGCTTTTAACTGTTGACGTTCTATATGATTTGTGAGGCAGCGTGGTGGAATCAGGCTCTCATCAAAATAATGAAATCGAAGAAAACAGCAGTTTTCTCCCTGCTTAGCAATTTTTATTTAAAAAATTTTTTTTTGGCTCAACAACGGTTATGTCCCTTTACAAACACATTCCTTTGAGGATTTCACCGAAAAACGTAGATTAAAGGCACAAAAATATAAATTTACAGTTTCCATGGACTCTCCAGCTTTGGAATTTATCAAGCTTTGGCGGCCATTTTCTCGCTAATTTTACCTCTTAAGCCAGGTGACCCCCACCTCCTTCAGTCCAAAATATCTCCACGTCAATTGAAGATAGATGGATAAATTTTTCATCCGAACAAAGACAAATGAACAAGCTTTAAGATGATATCAATAACTGAATATGCTCAAAAATTGACGAGAGCCGGATTCTACCACTCTGCCTCACAAATACATTTGTTCCCTGCTGTTACTGCACATGTATCTGTGTCTTTAGTTTATTACGTGCACCGTGGAGGCAGATGAAAAACCCTTCCCCTGTATGATCACTTGCCTATTTCATTGACACCTGTTTCAAATAATATGCTGTCGCCACAACACCATCGCCAGTAAAGAACAACTATGTTCTCCCTGCAATCATGAGACTTAAAGCTGGAAAATGGCGCCTCTTCTTTTTTTCGAGTTCGTCAAATCTCCTAAAATGGACAGGAAAGCTTTTACCACAAATTGTGAATTTTTTTCCACCACCTCCCTTCAGCTCCTACCACAATTTCAAAAGAGCTTTTCTTTTTTTAAAAATGTGAGGCAGCGTGGTGAAATCAGGCTCTCGTCAAAATAATCAAAGTGAAGAAACTAGCATTTTTCCACAGGTTTGTGAATTTTTTTCAAATTTTTGTTTGTTTGCTCAAAAGCTTTCATGCCCATTAAAGAGCTCATTTCTATATGGATTTTTCTGAAAAACGTTGATTAAAGGCACAAAAAATGTAAATTTCAGTTACCACGGACTCTTAAGCTGAGGAAATAACTAATCTTTGGCGGCCATTTTCTCACTAATCTTACCTCTGAAAAAAGGTGACCCCCATCCCCTTCATTCGCAAATGTCTCGACTTGTATTCAAGATAAATGGATATTTTTTCCACCCAAATAAAGACAAATGAACAAGCTTTAAGATGATACCAATAACTCTACATGCCCAAAAATTGACGAGAGCCTGATTCCACCACGCTGCCTCAAAAATACATTTGCACGTAGGACACTTTTGCAACATACCGAGGCATTTCGCCTATCATGTCCAGCAAAAAGCACTCATATTATGAACGACAAAATATAGACCAGTTTGCACTCGTACTGCTTTCACGCTGACCTCTAGGAACGATTTTCTTTGCATTCAAGTAAGGTAAACTAGGTCAACCAAACATTGTGACCTGAAGTTGATTTTTGTCGTTATTACTTTTTGTGTGTTCGTTTCTTTGCTTACTTCCCTTGGATTGAACGGTTTGTATTATCAACATGTTGATCAGTGTTAAGAAATGGGAAAGAAGAAGATATTTTTGTGGACAAAAGGGATGTTTTAAACATAGTCAGAAGAGACAGAATAGCTTCTCAGTAAATGGACCACCATTACTTTAAGAAAAAACATAACCTGCCACTAAGACACTGTAACAGAGTAAATCTCCAGGGCCTGAATATATTCCAGTTGATGTTATTGTCACAGATGGGTCCTGAATTAGCAACAACGATCTTAGATTGTGTTTATGACAGCTCTACGATTATTAGGAAATAAGATTAATTCAGTTGTATAATGCCTTACTTAAAACACCAGGTGCCACAGAGGGTACGTTGTATCGAACAATAAGCCTTAAAAGTCATTTTATACAAATTTGGCTATCAGAACTAATGGAAAGAATGAGAAATTTTTAAATAATTGGGACATTCCATTCTTTCCTTTGTCCATTTTACATCTACAGTAGCAAGAGAAAAAGTCTAGGAATTCTCATTGTCATGATATTTTCCCTTTTTTTCTCAGGTCCCTCACTGTCACGATGATCTCCGAATACCTGATAGCTCTCGTGGTCCTAGCTGCGATATTCCTGATTGGGTCAAAATTCAAAAATCGAAAACCTACCACCGTTCCAGGCCCGTCCTTGCTGCAAGGTCTGTGGGACTTTCTGCAAAGTATGCGTCATGATTCTCTCCATCTGACGGCAGCAAAGTGGGCTGACCAGTACGGCGATATCGTGTCGGTGAACACGCTGTTACGTCAAGTAGTTTTCGTCAATAGTTCGAGGCTCGCTCGTAAACTTGTGTGTGATCCAAGCACAAGAGAAGTCTCCAACGACAGACCGCCCACGTTCATGGGAAGAGTTTTCTTTTATGACTCTCAAGACATTTTGATGGGCCGTTATGGAAAAGACTTGTTCAAGAGAAGAAAAATCTTTCATCAAGTTCTAAAGTTTTATG
>NW_004798290.1:47393-54313 GCF_000002075.1 Aplysia californica | reverse complement strand
ATAACAATAATAAAAAGAACAATAATGTTAATAGTAATAATAATAATTATATTAACCACAAGAAGAATGCGTCTGCATTGGGCAATGAAACCAATCCTGGCAGAGAAATACATGTTTGCCACAATTTGAGCCTATTTAAAACCTTCCTTTCCACCTGTGGATGTACGCAGGTTGCAGTCATCTTCTTTGGCTTCAGCGCTTTTAACTCTTGACGTTTTATATGATTTGTTCCCTGCTGTTACTGCACATGTATCTGTGTATTTGATTTATTACGTGCGCCGTGGTGGCAGATGAAAAACCCTTCACTGTATGGTCCGAACAATAATAATAATAATTGCATTTATATAGCCTTTTTGGTCCTTTGCCTATTTCATTGACACTTGTTTCAAAGAATATGAAGTCGCCACGACAGAATTGCCAGTAAAGAGCAGCTATGTTCTACATGCAAATATTGAGACTTTAAACTGGAAACGAGTGCCCCTTCTTTCTTTTCAAGTTCGTCAAATCTCCCAAAATGGACAGGAAAGCTTTTAGAACTAATTCTGCACTTTTTCCACCACCTCGCTTCAGCTCCTACCACAATTTCAAATGAGCGTTTCTTTAAACAATACATTTGCAGATAGGACACTCTGGCAACGTACCGAGGTATGTAGCTTATCATGTCCACTAAAAACACTAAGAATGCCTTCCATTATGAAGGACAAAATATAGAACAGTTTGCACACGTACTGCTTTCACGCTGACTTCTGTGACCGATTTTCTTTGTATTCAAGTGAGGTAAACTAGGTCCTCCAAACATTGTGACCTGGATTTGTGAAGTTGATTGTTGTCGTTACTACGGTGTTTGTGTTCGTTTCTTTGCTTACTTCCCTTGGATTGAACGGTTTGTATTATCAACATATTGATCAGTGTTAAGAAATGAAAAAGAAGAAAATATTTTAAATGGACAAAAGGGATGTTTTAAACATTGTCAGAAGAGACAGAATAGCTTCTCAATTAACGGACCACCAATTTTTAAAGAAAATGCACAACCTGTCACTAAGATACTGAAACAGAAAATCTCCAGGGCCTGAATATATATTCAAGTTGAAGTTGTTGTATAGCACAGATGGGTCCTGAATTAGCAACAACGATCTCAGATTGTATCTATGACAGCTCTACGGTTATTAGGAAATAAGATTAATTCAGTTGTATAATGCCTTACAAAAAACACCATGTGCAACAGAGGGTACGTTACATCGAACTTACGTACTTACAAATTTACTTACTCTCTCCCTATACCGTCAGGTACATTAGGCGGAAAGCAGTCGACGCCACGCTTGTCTGTCCCGAGCCACTTTCTCCGATTTCGGCACATCTAGGCCCTGGGTGATTGCCTCATCTCTCATTGTGCCTCTACAGTTTATAATTGGTCTTCCCCGCTTTCTCTTTCCAGTTGGTTTCCAATGCCATATCCGATAGAGCAATCTCGTCTTTGGTATTCTCAGAACATGTCCCAGACATCCCCATTTTCTCTTTTTTATTATAATTGTTGTGCTGATATATTCAATTCCAGCTCTTTCCAACACTTCATTATTTGTAATAAATTCATTCCATTTTATTAGTAAAATTCTCCGTAGACATTTTGTTTGGAAGCTTTTTATTGTTCGTTGAAATGTAATGTGCTTTCCTTATCTCTGAACCATACGTCACGCGTCAATACAGCCGAAATATTGCTATTACATCTTTTTAATTTCGTCTTCAATGAAATGATCTTTGACTTTCATATAGTTTTAAATTTCACAAAAGTGATCAATGCATTTTTAAGTCTTTGGTGGACATCGTCAAGGCAGTCTACATTTTTGGACATAATGCTGCCAAGGTACTTGAATTTACTCACTTCTGCTAGAGGTTCTCCATAAAGAGTGATGGGCGTACTTGCTGATGACAGTCGTAGTATTTCTGTTTTGGATACATTTATTATAAGGCCAACCTTTTCTGCCACTTTTGCTAGTTCGTCTGTTTTGATTGCACTTCATGTACTGTGGTGTTTAATAGGCAGATGTCATCCGCTAAATCTAGATTTCCCAAATATGTGCCATTTGCCCATTGTCTGTTTCAATGTAGTTACTCTGTCTCATTACAAAATCGATCACAAAAGTACAGTTGATAATATATAGCCTTGTCTTACACCAGTGTTTGTTCGAAAGTTTTATTCTAAATTCTCAGTTTTGTTGAAGCAAAGCGTTTTTTGGTGTCTGTCTTCACTTGTCTTTTTAGTTTGAGTTTGATAGTTGCAATGCAGAGGAAATGGTCCGATCCAACCTCAGCCCTTCTATATGTGCAGACATCAATTAGAGGTGTTCTGAATTTCTTTCTAATTCAAAAATGATCTATTCGATTTGTTGCATCGAACAATAAGCCTTAAAAGTCAGTGTATACAAACCTGGCTGCGAAAACTAATGGAAAGAATGAGGAAAAGTCTACGGCCAGAGATATGGAAAACTCAATTCGGATTTGTTCCTAAGAAGGCTAGAAGCAATGCAATATTCACATTGTATATGAACAATGTGAATGGAAAGATACATTGAAGAGGCGAAATATCAATATTTATTATGCTTCACTGAGTACCCTAAGGGTTTGATAAACTTAGACGTGACGTGCTATTTACTATTTTGGAAGAGCTAAACACATGCAACATATTTGAGAATTATCAGAAATTCGCACTGGAGATGAAAAACTGCTGTGAGAATTGAGGAAGAGTACAAGGGATATGAGAAGATTAAAGGAGGAGTTGGGCAAGGATGGATAATGACACCATGACTTTAAAAGAATTTCCAGTGAAACAATCCTCAAAAAT
Source organism: Aplysia californica (assembly GCF_000002075.1). Lineage (NCBI taxonomy): Eukaryota > Metazoa > Mollusca > Gastropoda > Aplysiida > Aplysiidae > Aplysia > Aplysia californica. The sequence goes on along the minus strand of NW_004798290.1, from coordinate 51,474 downwards.
AAGAAAGTCAAGACCTCAATGCGAAAGGAGAAAATGTTAGTAACACTAGACACGCCGATGTCACTGTTAAAATGCAAACTCAGTAAAGGACCTTCAGTTGGTCCACCATGATGATGACATTCATACTGTGCTCACCTCAGGTTGAAGAACAGAATTGACTTAGCTGACAGTTGAATGGATATAAAGATGTCATCGCTCTTAAACTACTGGGCAAAGCGTTTCAATTCTTGGAGCCATGATGCATTACTGCCCTTTCACCCACTGTTTTAAGTTTCATACATGGTAAAAGTAATCTCTTTCTGTGAGCTTACTTACTCTGGCAATACCGTCAGGTACAGAACGCAGAGAGCAATTGGCACCACACTTGCCCGTCCCCGATCACCTTCTACAATCTCTACACGCCAGGCCTTGGGTGATTTCCTCATCCCTAATTGTGCCTCTGTAATTCTCAGTAGGTCTACCTCTTGTTCTTTTTCTAGCTACTCTCCAATACCAAGTCTCATAGAGCAATCTTGTCTTTGTCGTTCATAGAACATGTCCTAAATATCTCCATCTTTTATGGTTTTGTTGATATCTTCAATTCCGACTCTTTCCAACACGTCATTATTTGTAATTAATTCTTTACTTTTTATTGGTAAAATTCTTCGTTTACGTTTTGTTTGGAAGCTTTTTGATTTCCACTGAATTGTGTTGTTCTTCGTATCTCTAATACATACACCAGTACGGCCAAAACATTTTATTATAGATTTTTAATTTCGTCTTCATTAAAATGATAATTGACTTTCAGATGTTTTCTGATTTAACAAAAGGGACCCATGCATATTTAAGTCTTTAGTGGACGTTGTCAAGGCAGTCTGCAGTTTTGGAATTATGCTGCCAAGGTACTTGAATTTACTGATTTCTGCAAGAGGTTCTCCATAGAGAGTGATGGGAGTAGTTTTTGGTGATGATAGCAGCACTTCTGTTTTGGACAAATTTATTGCAAGGCCCACGTTTTCTGCAGCTCTTGCTTATTCATTTTTTTAAAAATGCATTTCAAGTACTGCCGTGTTTCATGATGTCATCCGTATAATCAAAATCTCCAAAATATATGCCAGTTGCCCATCCAATGATTGTTGCAATGTATTTACTCTGTCTCATTACAAAATCGACCACACCTCCCAAAAGTGCAGGTGATAGTATGCAGCTTTGTCTAACACCAGAATCTACTTCACAGGGTGTAGATGGTTCTCCTTCAACCAGGACACAGTGGCTTGCTTTGGTATACAGTTTATTGTGTTCGTTGGGATGCCATAAATTGAAAGAATTTTCCTCAGGGCCGTTCGATCAAATCTGTCAAAGGCTTTTTAAAAGTCCTCAAAGTTCAAAATAATTGGGACATTCCATTCTTTCCTTTGTCAATTGTGCACCTACAGTAGTAAGAGAAAAAATATAGGAATTCTCATTATCATGATATTTTCCCTTTTTTCTCAGGTCTCTCACTGTCACGATGATCTCCGAGTACCTGATAGCTCTCGTGGTCCTAGCTGCGATATTCCTGATTGGGTCAAAAATCAAAAATCGAAAACCTACAACGGTTCCTGGTCCATCCATTCTTCAAGGTCTGTGGGACTTTCTGCAAAGTATGCGTCATGATTCTCTCCATCTGACGGCAGCAAAGTGGGCGGACCAGTACGGCGATATCGTGTCGGTGAACACGCTGTTACGTCAAGTAGTTTTCGTCAATAGTTCGAGGCTCGCGCGTAAACTTGTGTGCGATCCGAGCACAAGAGAAGTCTCCAACGACAGACCGCCCACGTTCATGGGAAGAGTTTTCTTTTATGACTCTCAAGACATTTTGCTTGGCCGTTATGGAAAAGACTTGTTCAAGAGAAGGAAAATCTTTCATCAAGTACTAAAGTTTTATGGCCAAGGTGTCCACAACTTTGAAACACTGATGAAATCAACGTCCAAAGAACTGTGCCATCGCCTGACTCAGTATGAAGGAGACATACCTATATCGATAGAGCTTGCTCGATACATTCGGTGGGTAGTCGCGCTTCTACTCAAAGGACCGGAGACGTGTGAACAAGATTTAGATGCTATGCTTGAGTATATCGATAGAACAAATGAGTGTTTCATTTTTGAAAAGGAAGTAGTCTTAGAAACAGTTCCTTTTGCGCCTCATATCCCTGGACTAGGCCTGAAGAAGCTTGTGGGTGATCTAAAAGTCGCCCAAGAAGTGATGAGACAGAGATTTTTTCTGGCTATTCGAGAAACCTACCAGAAAGGGGAAAGAACTGGTATAGTTACTGACATGTTAGACCAGCAGACAGAGCTAAAGGAGAAAGGAAACGCCTCCGAAATGCCTGATGAATTAATCATTGGTTTAGTCCAGGATATCGCCGCAGCTGCCTATGCCACAACGGTAGCGACATTGAAAACATTATTTTTGCAGATAGTGGTGGACCAAAAGCTTCAGGACCGCATACATGCAGAGATCTGTGAAGTGATAGGAGATGAAAGCCCCAGCTTTGAACACAAACGCCACATGCCGTACACAGAAGCAGCTATCCTGGAGACCTTGAGATATTCCTCAGTCGTACCTCTTCTGCTGCCTCATTACGCCTGTGGGGACATTCATTTTGAGGGACATTTCATTCCTAAAGGTACTTTTCTTATCCTGAACGCCTTTTACTTCCACCATAGAGATGACGCCTTTGAAGACCCCTGGAAGTTCAAACCAGAGAGGTTCCTGGACTCTGAAGGTCAACTCCTCGACCCAGAACATCCCACACGACAGAAGCTTATTCCTTTTGGGACTGGGAAAAGAGCTTGTCCTGGTGAAAGTTTTGCGAGGATTCGCGTCTTTTTCATCGTGGTCACTTTGCTTCAGAAGTATCGGTTTTTGCCCCCCGTTGATGACCCGCTCCCGTCTGTGCATCCACGGGACTGGAAAATACAGGCAGTGATTTCTCCAGACGAATACAAGTGCCGAATGGAACCCAGACTCAAAGGAGAGGCCGGTACTTGTCAGACGTAATGAGAACTGAGCTCAAGCATTCGGAATTAACCATAGACTTGAGTTATCCACATGTATATAATACCCAAGCCTGAGAACTCTCACATAATTCTTGTTTACTACAGAGAGCAGCATTCGACTCTGTTTGGGACTAAATGAAGGGCAAGAGGGAAAAATATTGTTCACGACACTTGACTTAAGCGAGACTAGTGCTTTGACTTTCGTTTGCACGTCCAATGTGCGCAGAAGGAGCAAAGTGTTTTTCTTTAATAGAGAGCAAAGACTGAAAGCCATGACAGTGCCTTGTTTGAATATATCATAATTCACGTCTTGTCTATTGAAACAACCGACAGGGCAGATCAATTTATTGTAGACTGTATAGTAGTCCCAGGCCCCAAATGTTTAACTATTTTTAATGTAATTTCTTTATTTCTCTTATCGATTGCATGTGATCGAGAAATATTTGGTGGACATTCAAATTCTAATGTTGAAAACAACAAAAAAGGAAAGAAACAAAGAAACAAAAGAAACTTAAACATAGCAGCAAGAAAAGATACATAATGCATGTACATTTATTTAAAAAAACAAAACACTTCTCTCTCTCTCCTGAGGACGTTTGGTGCTGGGTTTGGTCAACTGGAGCAGCTGGTAGACCGTAATACCTTACCGGAAATTCCAGCACTTCCGGCGTTTGTCGTGGAGAGGAAGGACTCCCGAGTCCATGGACCATTCGTTTTCTCCTTGTATGATGCTTTACTCTACATTTTTCAGCCTCTAACAACACAATTCAGATCCCTAAATAGGCGGAAGTCCCTGACCACACCTGTCAGCGCGAACCCGGGCTTGGCACATCCCAACTGACAGATGGAAGCACTCAATAAGATAAGCTTCCTAACGCAGGAATGGAACTCTTGTCTTTAACGAGCAACGATGAACAGCCTAGACATTTTACCATAGTCGTCTGATTTTTTAAAGATACATCCTTGCCATTTTTTCATTTTCTCGAAGCAGTGAAATACAATATCCCCATACAGGATTCGATCTGTTCTCTTTTGTGTAGACATATGAATTACTCTCTCT
>NW_004798290.1:44423-47293 GCF_000002075.1 Aplysia californica | reverse complement strand
CTTTCATCAAGTTCTAAAGTTTTATGGCCAAGGCGTCCACAACTTTGAAACACTGATGAAAACAACGTCCAAAGAACTGTGTCATCGCCTGACTCAGTATGAAGGAGACATACCTATATCGATAGAGCTTGCTCGATACATTCGGTGGGTAGTCGCGCTTCTACTCAAAGGACCGGAGACGTGTGAAAAAGATTTAGATGCTATGCTTGAGTATATCGATAGAACAAATGAGTGTTTCATTTTTGAAAAGGAAGTAGTCTTAGAAACAGTTCCTTTTGCGCCTCACATCCCTGGACTAGGCCTGAAGAAGCTTGTGGGTGATCTAAAAGTCGCCCAAGAAGTGATGAGACAGAGATTTTTTCTGGCTATTCGAGAAACCTACCAGAAAGGGGAAAGAACTGGTATAGTTACTGACATGTTAGACCAACAGGCAGAGCTAAAGGAGAAAGGAAACGCCTCCGAAATGCCTGATGAATTAATCATTGGTTTAGTCCAGGACATCGCTGCTGCTGCCTATGCCACAACGGTAGCGACATTGAAAACATTGTTTTTGCAGTTAGTGGTGGACCAAAAGCTTCAGGACCGCATACATGCAGAGATCTGTGAAGTGATAGGAGATGAAAGCCCCAGCTTTGACCACAAACGCCACATGCATTACACAGAAGCAGCTATCCTGGAGACCTTGAGATATTCCTCAGTCGTACCTCTTCTGCTACCTCACTACGCCAATGGGGACATTCATTTTGAGGGACATTTCATTCCTAAAGGTACTTTTCTTATCCTGAACGCCTTTTACTTCCACCATAGAGATGACGCCTTTGAAGACCCCTGGAAGTTCAAACCAGAGAGGTTCCTGGACTCTGAAGGTCAACTCCTCGACCCAGAACATCCCACACGACAGAAGCTTATTCCTTTTGGAACTGGGAAAAGATCTTGTCCTGGTGAAAGTTTTGCAAGGATTCGCGTCTTTTTCATCGTGGTCACTTTGCTTCAGAAGTATCGGTTTTTGCCCCCCGTTGATGACCCGCTCCCGTCTGTGCATCCACGGGACTGGAAAATACAGGCAGTGATTTCTCCAGACGAATACAAGTGCCGAATGGAACCCAGACTCAAAGGAGAGGCCAAAACTTGTCAGACGTAAAGAGAATTGAGCTCAAGCATTCGGAAATAACCATAGACTTGAGTTTTCCACATGTATATATATATATATATATATATATATATATATATATATATATATATATATAATACCCAAGCCTGAGAACTCTCACATAATTCTTGTTTACTACAGAGAGCAGCATTCGACTCTGTTTGGGACTAAATGAAGGGCAAGAGGGAAAAATATTGTTCACGACACTTGACTTAAGCGAGACTAGTGCTTTGACTTTCGTTTGCACGTCCAATGTGCGCAGAAGGAGCAAAGTGTTTTTCTTTAATAGAGAGCAAAGACTGAAAGCCATGACAGTTCCTTGTTTGAATCTATCATAATTCTCGTCTTGCCTATTGAAACAACCGACAGAGCAGATCATATTATTGTAGACTGTATAGTAGTCCCAGGCCCCAAATGTTTAAATATGTTTTATTGCAGTTTCTTCATTTCTCTTAACGATTGCATGTGATTGAGAAATATTTGACTGAGATTCAAATTCTAATGTTGAAAACAACAACAACAACAACAACAAAAAATCAAACAAATAAAGAAACAAAAGAAACGTAAATATAGCAGCAAGAAAAGATACATAATGCATGTACATTTATTTTTAAAAAACAACAACACAATTTTCACTCTCTCTCTCTCTCTCTCTCTCTCTCTCTCTCTCTCTCTCTCTCTCTCTCTCTCTCTCTCTCTCTCTCTCTCTCTCTCTCTCTCTCCCTCTCTCCCAAGGACGTTTGATCTTTGGGTTAGGTCATCTGGAACTTCTGGTCGACTGTATGGCCTTACCGAACATTCCACCACTTCTGGCGTTTGTCGTGGAGAGGAAGGACTCCCAAATACACGGACCATTCGTTTTCTCCTTGTAGGATGCTTTACTCTACATGTTTTCAGCCTCTAACAACACAATTTAGGTTACTAATTAGGCGGAAGGCTCTGACTACAACTGTCAGCGCTAACCCGGGCTTGGCACATCCTAACAGACAGATGGAAGCACTCAGTAATATAAGCTTCCTAACACAGGAATGGAACTCTTGTCTTTAACGAGCAACGATGAACAGCCTAGACATTTTACCACAGTCGTCTGATTTTTTAAAGACACGTCCTTGCCATTTTCTCATCTTCTAGAAACAGTGAAATACAATATCCCCATACAGGATTCAATCTGTTCTCTTTTGTGTAGACGTATGAATTACTCTCTCTCTCTCTCTCTCTCTCTCTCTCTCTCTCTCTCTCTCTCTCTCTCTCTCTCTCTCTCTCTCTCTCTCTCTCTCTCTGTATATATATATATATATATATATATATATATATATATATATATATATATATACATATATATATATAGAGAGAGAGAGAGAGAGAGAGAGAGAGAGAGAGATATATATATATATATATATATATATATATATATATATATATATATATATATATATATATATATATGGGTGTGTAGGGGGATAAATGTACCCTCTTGAAAGGCCCCCGTGTGGGCGTACGGGAACAGAGATAGAGATATCTGTCGAACCCCCCCAAAGAGAGACCCCCACCCCCAGGGTATCTTGGGGGGGGGAAAAAAAAAACACACACATATACACCGAAAAAAGAGAAAACGAAGGGCGCCCGCCCCCCCCCGGGGGGGAGGATTTAACAGAAGGATATGGGAAATGAAAATATGGGACTAGCTCTGTTAGTCGTGCTTCGCCGTGGGAGAGCGTGC
>NW_004798290.1:42857-44240 GCF_000002075.1 Aplysia californica | reverse complement strand
AGAGAGAGAGAGAGAGAGAGTGAGAGAGAGAGAGAGAGAGTGAGAGAGAGACACACACACACAGAGTTGATAGAGAGATATCTATGTGACAATGGTGAAATGGTAAAAGTTGAACGCCCTATCAACACTGTTAGGTTATTATAGAGGCGGGACCTCCAAGTTTAACGTCCTTTTCCCAAAGGACCGAGTCAAGTTGGAAATTCGTGTAAAGTGTCTTTCCCAAGGACACAACGTCGGACTGAACTGAGGCTCGAACCCCCGGGCCAGCAATCTCACGATTGAGATTCTGTTAGCCTGACCACTAGCCCACCGACCCCACGATATTCATGTAACATGTATAATTATACTCGAAAAGATCGAACAAAAAATAAAAAGTGGTAAAGGACCTAATGATATATACAAACACGGATGCCGAAAGAAATTCACAAGCATGTTAGAAACAACTGGTGAAGTAACCTCCGATTGGGAGGAGACACCAGGTGTATGTGTAGACTTCTAGAAAAAGCCGTAACAAACATCACTGACCTCACCAAAAACAATTCTGAAAACAAGTGAACACATCGAAGAAATGCTCCCTTAAAAAAGAAGAAATAGAACTTGCTCTGAAAAGAGGTATGAAAGAGAGCGCCTTGCTATGACAGGGTGACTGACGACTTACACACAATGTCAAGTTCAAACTACGAGAACATTCTAGAACTAAAGCATTCAATAAAACGTTACAGACTCCTACAATATCTGAATATTGGCAAGAAGCAGCAATATAAATCTTGTATGAAAGGCGAAACATAAGAAACGTAAAGAACTGTAGACCATAAATATAAGTTGACTGTCTCGACATGATGAACTGTTTACAAGGGGACTCTAGAGTAAAAAGATGAGAGTGCTCAAAGAGAACAGGCTGGATCTAGAAAAGTATACTCAACAACAGGCCATCTACATCATTGAATCAAGTAACGGAATAATGCTGCGAGTACAATCTACTGCTTTGTGTTGGTTTCATTGATTATGAAAAAGCCTTTGACTCCATCGATCACTTTGCAATTTTTGAAGATCCAAGAACATGAACATTAACAAGACATAATTCCATTCTTGATAAACATCCAGGGTCAGCTATAATTCATCTTGACAATCACGAGTCAGAAAAATTAACAATAGAAAAAGGATTGAGACAAGGAGACCCCATATCACCCAGATTATTCACAACAGCAATCAAAGATATTATGTTCAAAAAGGAAACTTTCAGTAAAGGAATTTTAATTAATAGAGAACACCCGGAAGACGTAAGATTCGCCCACGGTCTGGCACTATGAACAACAAATTATGGACATTAACTGAAATATCATAAATATCAAAACCTAAAAGTGGGCGTTAAAGTCCACAAAG
>NW_004798290.1:35991-42757 GCF_000002075.1 Aplysia californica | reverse complement strand
GATGGACAAAAAATTTACCGAATGGAGACAAAGAACAGGAAAAAGATCTAGAGGTAGACCCGAATGAGGAGGACAGAGGGTGCAACCTGGACACGGAAAAAGCTGACAAATAGAGTGGAGGTGGTTGTCCAAGAGTTACATCCGACAGTGGACAAAAAACGCCTTGAAAGAAAAGAAAGAACACATTGTCAAGTCTATGATTATTTCTGAAATGCTTGAGCTACGGTTCCATTTAGGTAGAACAAGATTAGGCCTTTGCTGTGAGTCTGGGCTCCATTCGGCACTTGAACTCGTCAGGACAAATTACTGTCTTTGTTTTCCAGTCCTTTGGGTTGGTAGACGGGAGCGGTACATCAACGGGGGGCAGAAAACGATACTTCTGAAGCAAAGTGACCACGATGAAAAAGATACGAATCCTCGAGAAACTTTCACCAGGACAAGATCTTTTCCCAGTCCCAAAAGGTAGAAGGTTCTGTCGTGTGGGATGTTCTGGGTCGAGGAGTTGACCATCTGAGTCCAGGAACCTCTCTGGTTTGAACTCCCAGGGGTCTTCCCACAAGTCCTCTCTATGGTGGAAATACCAGGCGTTCAGGATAAGAAAGGTACCTTTAGGGATGAAATGTCCCTCAAAATGAATGTCCCCACATGCGTAGTGAGGTAGCAGCTGAGGCGCTGTTGAGGAATATCTCAAGGTCTCCAGGATAGTTGCTTCTGTGAATGGCATGTGCCGTCTCTGCTCAAAGCTGGGGCTTTCATCTCCTATTACTTCACAGATCTCTGCATGTATGCGCTCCTGAAGCTTTTGGTCCACCAAAAGCTGCAAAAATAAGGAATTCAATGTCCCTACTGTTGTTGCATAGGCAGCTGAAGCGATGTCTTGGATTAAACCAAGAATTAAATCATCAGGCATTTCGGAGGCGTTTCCTTTCTCCTTTAGCTCTGCCTGTTGGTCTAACATGTCAGTAACTATACCAGTTCTTTCCCCTTTGTGGTAGGTTTCTCGAATAGCCAGAAAAAACCTCTGTTTCATCACTTCTTGGGCGACTTTTAGATCACCCACAAGCTTCCTCAGGCCCAGTCCAGGGATGTGAGGCGCAAAAGGAACTGTTTCTAAGACTATTTCCTTTTCAAATATAAAACATTCAGTTGCTCTATCGATAAACCCAATCAAGGCATCTAAATCTTCTTCACACGTCTCTGGTCCTTTGAGTAGAAGTCCGACCACCCACCGAATGTAATGGGCAAGCTCCTCCGATAAAGATACGTCTCCTTCGTATTTAGTTAGGCGCTGACACAGATCCTTGGACGTTGTTTTCATCAGTGCTTCAAAGTTATGGACACCTTCGCCATAAAACTTAAGTAAGTGATGAAAGATTTTCCTTCTCTTGAGCAAGTCTTTGCCATAACGGCCAAGCAAAATGTCTTGGGCGCCATAGAAGAAAACTGTTCCCATGAAAGTGGGCGGTCTGTCGTTGGAGAATTCTCTTGTGCTTGGATCGCACACAAGTTTACGAGTGAGCGCAGCACTATTGACGAAAATTACCTGACGAAACAGCGTGTTTAACGATACGATATCGCCGTACTGGTCGGCCCACTTTGCTGCCGTCAGATGGAGAGAATCCTGCTTCATGCTCTGCAGAAAGTCCCACAGACCTTGCAGCAAGGACGGGCCCGGAACCGTGGTAGGTTTTCGATTTTTGAACCTTGACCCAATCAGGAATATCGCAGCTAGGACCACGAGAGCTATTAGGTACTCGGAGATCATCGTGACAGTGAGGGACCTGAGAAAGGAGGAAAACAATCATGACAATGAGAATTCCTACATTTTTTTCTCCTCACCTCCCACTCCCCTAAAAAATGCAAGCCGCTACCTTATGGAGGGCGCATCCACACAGGTTCTCTGCCTTCCCCACAAGAACACATCAGAGCTAATCTAAGCCGGTGCCTTTTTTTACTCCAAAACAAAACAAGAGTTATGGCGGTCCTGAAATTGAATACCAGAGGACCCCGCCCTTCCATTGCTAAATTGCAAGACTTACAGGCCACACTGCCCACTTGTTGCCTGTATTCCGGAGGCAAAGTTCGCCTCGGCTTCAACCAAAGACTGAAAATGATTTACTGGGCATCATCGAAGTCACACAGAAAACCCCATTACTTCCAGTAAAACCGTTATCAGCACCGACAACAACAGAGTTCACAGACAAACACAACTAAGGACCACCCTCCAGGCTAATGCCGTCTCGGTCTCCCTGCACAGATCCACCATGATCCACTCCGTATACATGACAACTTACTTTCCTTTACTTTCCTTTTCTTTACTTTACTTTAGATGTCCTCTTGTACCATCTAGGGCGTCGAGGGGAGAAAGAGCTTTCGGTCTCTGGAAAGCTGGATCGCCTGGCAAGGTGGTATGTTGTATGTCTTATGAGTGTCCTTCACACCCTCGATCTAGGTCTTCCTTGGTCTTCCTCTTGTCTTGTATCCTGATATCCTTTTGTTGCACTCTTTACTGGCACTCTGGGGGAGGGTCCATACGTGTCACATGTCCAAACCATATTTTTGTTGCCTCTAAATGTAGTTTAGAACAGATGTTGTTCCCATCATTTCTCTGATACTGTTGTTTCCGATCATGTCCCATCTGGTTTTGTTTATGGCTCCCCGCAGACATTTCATCTCGCAAGTGCTTTTCTTGTGTTCAGGACTTCTCCAGTTGTTTCTCAAAGACCACCCTCCAAAACGACCTGATCTCAGAATGCTTCAACTTCAGAGAAAGGGACGGGCTGGCTACTTAATGCTCCCAAATTCTAAACCCAACGTTCGGCCTCAACTACGGAATATGTTAAAATCCCATTGCAAAAACGTCTCTCCACCACCGGAAGACAAAGTCCTGTACCCTTGGGAATGCGGTGATGCCGTACAGAAACAAAAGACAGTATGTCAGAGAGCGTCAACGACAGCAACAACACTATCGGACGGTGGCATCTCTTTGGGGAGGATTCAGGGAGGTTGGACTGCCTCACACGCTACCCAAGAGAGGGGGTGGCCCTTTCAAAGAGCACGTTCTTCGGAGCTCCAAACATTTCGAACGGATAGGCTGCCACACACACACACACAAAAACAACAACAACAACAACAACAACAACAACAACAACAACAATGGACAACAAAATGGCACACAAAAAAGCCCCAGCTGAGGCACCTAGATAGCTCCGGAAGAATAAACGACATTCATTCAGAAAATACATCTCCAAAATAAATAACCGAATACCCATCAACACAGTCTTTAAAACCAACCAAAAATTTAAAGGTGAAAACTTAGGCACCACCCGACACATCCAAAACCTAGATAACACCTCAGAAAAAACACCAATAGACATTGCAAATACCATAGCCACATCCCTTTCTCAAAATTCACCCAAAACAAACTACAACAACACCTTTTAAAACATCAAAATCAATAGTGAACAACACATAAACGTCAACCAAAACGACAAAGAAATGTACAACGCAGACTTCACAAAAGACAATCTGACGTCAGACATCTCGGACGTGAGCAGTACAGCCCCGGGTCGTGAGAAACTACGCAGTCATACCATCAGACATCTTCCCGCACAAACTCTCACGCTTCTTTGAGACACACAACAACTTGTGGCAATCACACCCGTACCTAGACTAATGGCAGCTTTCCAATGTCATTCCCGTTCCCCCCCAAAAACTGGCAAAGACTACACACACACACACACAAACACACACACACACAAACACACACACACACACACACACACACACACACACAAACACACACACACACACACACAAACACACACACACACACAAAAACACACACACACACACAAACACACACACACACACACACACACACACACACACACACACACACACACACACACACACACACATACAACTACAAACCAATCGCCTTAACGAGCTGTCTAAGTAAACTTGTAGAAAGAATAATAAACACGCAAATCGTATTGTGTCTGGAGACGACGGGCTCGCTGAGCGGTCTTCACTGCGGATTCAGGAAAACTCCATCCACTTTAGATCACCTGGTCCGACTGGAGACTTTTAAACGTGATCCCCTTGTCGAAGGAGGCTGCAAAAGGCTATATTTTCCTACCTCGAAAAACCCCCAACTATCAGCACAACCTGGAAGTAACGTATCCTGCACACTCTCATCCTACTTGCTCTGAGCCTAGGCAGCCCCCCCCCCCAACCCCGACCCCCCGTTGCATACGTAGGTTTTGTCTGGTGAAGGTATTCCCCAAGGATGCATAATTTCCCCTTTCCTTTTTTAATTTAAAAGAAACTTCATCTTTCAGACCCTCCAAAACAACATGAACAGCTAGCTGGGTATACGTTGATATCTTTTTGATATGCTGCCGATCCAGAAATCCTCAACTAAGATCTAAGGAAATACAGCTCCAGACGCAGCCGCTCAAACTTGAAAACTGGATAAATGAAAACGGTTACAAGTTCCCCGTCCATAGTGGTTTAAGTGCACTTTTGCCGATTCAGCAGACATGTACTGCAGCCATGTTTGACATTTTACGGGGAAAGGAGTCATGACTAGGGCCAGGCTCGTTTCCTCGGAACTATCTTTGACAAGAAATTACCTCTCATAGTGAAGATCTTCCCGTGAGGTGCCAATAAGCCTAAGATCCCACTACAGAACCGAGCACAGCTTCCGCCTCGTCATGTGGCCTATCCGCGCCAGGGTCAACATCCCATCTAACAATATCAGAAAACAAAAACGTTCTTTACGCTGCGCAGTCAAACAAAGCTCAACACACAACAGCTCTGCACACTGCTGTGTTTTTCAAACTGGTCTGGGCATAAAGATAACCAATGCAAAAACAACGACAAAATTATTCAACCTTTTGATGAACATTTCAGGACCTCATAAACAAACAACTTTCAGAAACGAGACAGCAATTTCTTTTTCACAATCTCTCCCAGGTGGCACCTCACGAAGGCAAAGATAAACTGAAACCTGACAACACGCAATAAATCATGCACCCACGTTAAAACCTTCAATATCGCAAACAGAAAACACATCAAACAAACTCCCAACACAGAGAAAATCTTCACAGACGACTCTACATCTGGCTCAGCTGTAGGCTCCGCTGCCCTGTACACGCAAACAACACTCAACACAGGAGGCTCCGTACTGTCATTGACACAGCATTGGACTACACATTTCTCTGAAATCACATTTTCTAATCTTGTCCGATTTCAACCCTGTCCGATTCCTTTTCTTGTCTCACTTTACTCACCAATTTCAGTTTGTTAAACCTTTGAATAATTAGATTTCCGTTGAGGATTCATTTCTTGACTGACCAAAGACTGCATAAATTTGCATTGTGTTTGCATGAATACTAGTAGCCATACAGACATCCGTGGAAACGAGCAGGTCGAACTTCTGGAGAAGGAATCCTTGTCCCTTCTGTTGGGACCAACGGAGAAAACCCTCCTGCAGACAGACTTTAAACGTAGGGCCAAAAGCTACACCCCTAGCCTGTGGGAGGAAAACTGGAGCGCACAAGTCATCCACGAACTCAACAATATCGTGCTCGAAATGGATCCACGAAAGCTCCCAGTCTCTCCAGAAGAGGGGAAGTTGTTTTAACAAAAGATTGAACGTACCCCCTGACAAATAAATACCTCCTACAGGAAGAAGAAAAACCATCAGTTTTTGTGTGGTATTCTATAACAGATTTACGATCAGGCACATCCAAAGAAAATGTCCTAGCTGAAAAGAAACCCGAAGAAAATAATTATAAATGCACTCATCTAAATAGTGAGTTTTCCATCGTTGATCTCCAACAGAATTCTCGATTTAGTAAGGACCATTTGTTGTCTCTACACCAAAGTTTGATGTTCCTTTAAATATGCAAATTGCTGCTTTTAAAACTGATTTTTAGCATAATATATATTTAGATACTTCAATCATTGTAACTTGCAAAGTAGAACCACGGCGTGCTATGAACTAATGTGGGAGTATCCACCCTGTGTCCCGCGCACTCACTTGACCTGATGCAGTTGCAAGCGCTGTAAAACATTTTTACCATAGTGAACTGAAACTAAATCAGAATTTTTTTCTACATAATTTGAATAGTTACCTGACAGTAGAACTCGGATAACAAATCAAAACTTTCTGCTGTATTCCTGTTCCGTCCTCGACTCAGTATGTTTCTGTTAGCTCCGACAAGACCCCAGCTGTCGTTGAGGGATGGCGTACACTAGCAGCCTCCTCCGCCGACTCCAGTACTTATGGGTCACGCGGCCTCGGAACTTGATCCTCATCTTTGTTTGGAAACTCTTGGCCGCTAGTCATCCTCGGTTTTTTTAATGGCCGATTCCTGACGCAAGCCTGACATTGATCCTAGCTGTAAGATTTGTGGAATCCACTCTATGTTACTGGCAACCTTCAGGAATATGATAAGATAAGATAAGATAAGATACATCTTTATTGTCCAGATCTTGGAATATTGGTTTAGTGTTTCACCACGTGCACACACCACACACACACACACACACACACACACACACACACACACACACACACACACACACACACACACGCTTACACATACACACACACTCACACACACATACACTTACACATACACACATACGCATACACATGCACACACATGCACATACACATACACATGCACACACACACACACACAAACATGCATGCACGTACACACATACATACACACACACACACACACACACA
>NW_004798290.1:25336-35814 GCF_000002075.1 Aplysia californica | reverse complement strand
GGCTTATATTCTCAAAGACAATCCAAATGCAATTTCAATGGTTCACCTACATGTCAATACATACTGATATGGATAGGCGTGAGTGAGTGTGGGATTGGGAAAAGGGGGTAAGAGTGTCTCTATATGTAGAATATACAGTGGCATCCAAAAGAAACTGAAAGATATATTCACCAATCTCTTGTGCATTCACGCCTTGCACTACCACTCATGCAGCATGCAGATTGAAAGCTGCATAGATTTTGCATCATCTGACAAACAAATGTTAGATCCATGAGAAGAGTTGCCCGGGATACGTTCACCCACGTTTAACTTTAAAAAATCAGCCTTGCCAAAATTCTGTAAGAGAGAAACGTATTAGCGTGTTGCCAATTGCATGGAGGAGCATCTACGCTGTTGGAATTGACGTGTATCGCAGACCAAATGAACGAAAACGTTTATCTCTAAAATGAACAATGATGTTTTATTCAGATACAGTGAATTTGCAAACACAGTGCAAAACAGTGCAGTCACTACGTCCACGTAAAAAAACTGGACATAACATTTGATGTGTTCTTTTTAAATTTTACATAGGAACCATTGGTTCGTGAAGAACAAGAACCACCTTATGTTCTTTTTTTGCACGTAGTGCTAGATATTGGACATATTCATCTGTCAGTGGTGAGTGGCTGGAGGGTGTCACAGGTAGGTTCAACTTCTTTACTTTCCCTCTTTTGTTTCTGTCTGACTTTTCTCAGCATTAGGTGGCCATTATTGTGATGATGTGTTTCTTTTGACTCAGACAAGCAAACAAACAAACAAACAAACAAACAAAACAAACAAACCAGCCGTCATTGAGCACCATGACGCCATCCCCTCAGGCTGTTGCCCTGGACAGCTGTCAGCGACCTTGGATTCCAGGAATTCCAACACTTTCAATGACCATGATCATTCCCAGGCCACTCCAAGGTCATGACCTTGATCTTTTGAGATATTCCTGTAAAGTCTTTGCCCTGTGGCACTGAGCATCACCACTCACGTATGATCATGTTTCAGCAGTGTACGTCGTTTGCCCTGTGGCACTGAGCATCACCACTCACGTATGATCATGTTTCAGCAGTGTACGTCGTCTGTTCGTGTACATGTCCACTGTATTAGTCCATCAACACTTCCAAGGACTTGGTGTATAAAGAAAGGGCAACAACTCGGTATCTCTGGACCAATTCCAAAAAAGATTTGGCTTTAATTTCAACCAGGGGGACGTTACATTTGTCAATATGAAAACATTAACCGGTATGCTCGAAAAAAATCAAGTCTTAATAAAGTCTACCAACATTGAGTGTAGCGAAAGATTTTGCAACTTGTTAAGAAACAGCATTGTTATATTCCAAACAGTCACAACTTGTGTATTGAAAGACATTTATACACAAATTACATTGCCAAATAAACTTAGGGAGGTGATGGCTATTTAAATATCCACGTTTTAGCCATTTTTCCTGCATACAAGTTACAGTATCTCACTAATAATTTTGAATAAATATACAGTAGCGTCCAAAAGAAACTTGAAAATGTAACCAGCCAATCATTGCGTTAAAGCCTCGCATTACCCTCCCATGCAGCATACCAATTTAAAGCCAAATAAAGTCTGCTTCGTCTGCCACTTTAATCATTTATCTATGTTTTCAAAAAGGACGAAATATGGTCACTCAAAATTGATCTTAAAAAATCAGGTTTGACAAAATTTTACGAAATCAAAGAAATGTTAAATTGACTTCGTTCGTGTATTGAGGAGCATCAGAATTGATAGAAATGGACATACAATCCATATCTAATGAATGGAGAATTTTGTCTTCGCAATACATGATATTTCATTTCGATATTTTATCACGATAGTTTCAAACAAAGCGGACAACAGAGCAATCATAAAATACCACACAAAACTTGGACTCAACATTACATGTGCTCATTGGTAATTTGCTTAGGGATCATTGGTTTTGTGTAGAGCATGAGCCCTTTGAGCATCGACTTTTAAAAATTTTGAATATAAGTATTTGTCATTTCATCCCAAATGTCCCGGAGAGTTGCAACAAAGGGTCTGAATTGGGTGCAAAGTCGCTTTTCTTCAGCTGCTGTTTCATAGGACTTCACACGTCACCTGAAGAACTCATATCGAGGCTATTTATTATTGGTGACCACTTCAACGTTGATATGATTTCGTTTTTTAAAAATTGTGTAGAGACAATGACCCTGTGAGAAAATGTTGTGCCAGGCATGGCAGGTGTCTACTTGAATGACACCATGGCGAAAATAATGGTAAGACATGACGTTCAAACACTTACACGATGTAGTCCACTAAACCAAGCTATCTGGTGATTCTCAGGAGGGAGGGTTTTGTTCATTTTACCATGGCCACCCAAAACCATAGCAGTTTTATTGCCTCTTTTTCTTCACCGACAGATGATTCAGACCAAATTTAATTAACACAGTTCAATATGTAGAAAACGTTTCGTGCTCGACACGAAACCAATAGCTCTTAAACAAAAACAACATTAAAACTAATGAACACGAGTAGCTGTTAAGTCCAGGTTTTGCGTGGTATTAGTAATTGTTCTGTTTTCCAACCTGTTTGAAAGTATCATCTTTATTGAGGAGACAATAATATTCTATTTTGGATATGTATTTAATATCAAATGAAAGACTAGAGGTATCTAAAACACAATTCAGTTTTGTTCCTGACAAGGACACTAGAAAAGTTATTCTCGCCTTAACAATGTAAATGGAAAGATGTATTGAAGCACAGAAAGATCTGTATTTATGCTTTATAGATTATTCAAAGGCGTTCGATAAAGTTAGACATGATGAGCTATTTAAAATACTGGAAAAGCTAGACATAGATGGAAAAGATCTAAGAATTATCAGAAATTTGTACTTGGATCAAAGCAATGCTATATGAATTAATGGAGAATACAGTGAATGCAAGCAGATTAGGCGAGGAGTGAGGCAAGGATGTGTTATGTCACCAGACCTCTTTAACATGTACAGTGAAACAATCCTTAGAAACATAGAAGAATGTCCAGGTCTAAAAGTAAAAGAAGAAAATATTAATAACATCAGATATGCAGGTTTAATAGAAAACTCACAAAAGGACCTCCAATTGGTTCTAGATAATGTTGTAACAGAAAGTGAACGTAAAGGATTAGAGTTAAAAGTAAAGAAAACAGAACGCATGGTAATATAAAAAAGCAGCAAATCCTAGTTGTAATCTCGTTAGCAAAGGTGAAGTGATCAAACAAGTCTAACAGTTTAAAAATCTAGGATAAATGATAACCTTTGATGCCAAATATTCCACAGAAATAAAACGGAGAATTACAATGGCTAAAGTTTGTTTCAATAAAAATGAGCTCCATACTGAAAAATAGAAACATCTCAATGACAACCAAAATGAAATTTTGAAATCTATGTATGGTCAACACTTCTATATGGCTGTGAATGCTGGACAATCACTAAAGACAGTGGAAATGAAATAGAAGCAACAGAAATGTGATGTCTTAGGAGACTGCTAAGCGTATAGTGGAAGGAAAAGAAATCAAATGAGGTAGTGCTTGATGAAGCCCACGTGGGACGCTCACTGTTAAAAACAACCAGGAAACGACAAATGCAGTTTTTGGGACACCTGAATAGACATAATGGTCTTTAACATCTTGCTCTCACTGGCAAAATTCAAGGCAAACGAGGCAGTGGTAGGCCAAGAGCAACTTACTTGGGGAACCTAAACAAATGGGTAAAGGGGAAAGATCAAGGAAACGTAGCTTTTTTAAGAGCATCCAAGCAAAGGTATGATAGAGAACCATGACCGCTGATTTCTGTCGCAGATCTGGCACTGGGTGATGCTGATATTGATAAATGTATCTAAAACAGAAGTACTACGCCTATAATCAGAAACTACGCCCATCACTCTTTATGGAGAAGTGCTTGCAGAAATTAGTAAATTCAAGTACCTAGGCAGCATTATATCCAACACTGCAGACCGCCTTGATGACGTCCACCAAAAACTTTAAAAAGCATCAATCGGTTTTGTGAAATTAAAAACTATTTGGAAGTCAGAGATCATTTCATCGAAGACGAAATTAAAAATAAATAATAGCAATATTTTGCCTGTATTGACGTATGGTTCAGAGATATGGAAAACAAACAAAACACTGCAAAGAAAATTAAAAAGCTTTCTAATAAAATGATTACAAAGAATTTTACAAATAAAGTGGAACGAATTTATTACAAATAATGAAGTGTTGGAAAGATCTGTAATTGAAGATATCAACACAACAATAGAAAGGAAAAGATGGAGATATCTAGGAGATGCTCTAAGAATGCCGAAGACAAGATTGCCCTATCAGACTTGGTACTGGCAACCAACTAAAAAAAAAAAAAGAGAACGAGGAAGACCAACTGGAAGCTATAGATGCGCACTAAGGGATGGGGCAATCGCCCAGGGCCTGGATTTGCTGAAATTGAAGGAGGTGGCCAGGGACAGACAAGCGTGGTGTCGACTGCTCTCCGTCTATGTACCTGGCTGCATAGGGAAAGAGGAAGTGAGTAAGTAAATTAGTATTGCATATCGTAATTATTGTTGCATCTTTCCGTTTTAACCTACTGGAGGCGAAGGCTGACCTGTTTGACAGGGTAATCAAAGTGAGCCGGGAACAAATAGGGCCTGGAGATATCACTAGGATTCTTACTCCAGACCGCATCACTGAGTTGTGATTGAAAGCAAATCCTGAATTCATATTGTATGTTTAACCGCCAAAATAATCGGGAAAGTATCTCATTAAATATTTATTCCCACTAACACTTAATTTAACTTCAGATTTGAATACACAAACACAAAGCAAAGAAACAGAGAGGTCAGTACTACATTTTATGCCAGTGAGTCTAAACTCTTTGGTAGAACATAACAATTATCCTTTTTTTTTTTCACATTTGGCTGTTTTTGTCTAGCTTTTCGCGGCCAGGAGCCGATATCATAATCGGGGTCACGATCTGATTATAGAACAGAAAAAAGTCGAGAAAAACAACAACCAAACACTCGTAGCAATCAAGAGATTATTAGGAGTTAGTTGCCCTCACATTTGTGAGGTAGACGCGACCAGTGTAATAGTTCGTTTACATAATCAGTGCTTGTGACTGCTTATGAATGTGGCCCGAAAGGGGTGAACAGGGTGTATGTGGCAATGCAACAGTTTTGACTGTTGCGCTAATGTTCCCTTCATCTCTTTTCGTAGACTCTTCCAGCTTCCCTTTAAGCTTACTTAATCAAATCTTGTGACTATTTATGAAGTGGCCCGAAAGGGGTGAACAGGCTATTTCTGTGGCAGTGAAACAGTTTTGAATGTTAGGCATACTGTTCATTGTTGATTATGAAGGTCTTTTTTACATTTAATTTATGAGGTGTACGTTTATGGGTGAATTTGATTGCGCCAATGTTTCAAAATTAGGAAGGGAAGCAGTGATTAATCAGACGCTACGTCACTGATGACCTACGGAGATGACGCTGCCGAACTGTAAACTTCTCTGAAGTCGATTTTGTGGTTACTCCTGACGATTTATCGTATGATCGCTAGATCGTCCTGTTTTTGTACAATTTATCGTTACGTGTAACCGGGCCATCAGTTTACGGTCTGTTTTTTACAAGATGTGGACCCCAATTCATCAGCCAACTGGCGGGAAACTGTCCAACAAAATTTCCTTTAAAAACTTGTAGGTAATCCTGATCCAATAGGTTATAAGGTCTGTATATATTTTCCTATTTTATGGGATCAGAAGGTGGCTGGTCTTTTTTTTTTTGGGGGGGGGGGGGGGATAAAGGATTAATGAATTACACTCTACCGATCAGAATGACGTGAAAGGTTTCTGGTTCGTTTCTGGTGGTTCAGGGTGTGCCCACAATATCACTTGTGGTGTGAGGCCAAACGGACGTGTTGCAAGTGTGTGGAAAAGCATGACACGATCATAGAGGTGTACCGGTGAAAGGAGCAACATCCCCCCCCCTTCTCTCTCTCTTTCTCTCTCTCTCTCTTTCTTTCTTTCTCTCTCCCACTCTCTCTTTCTTTCTTTTTCTCTCTCTCTCTTTCTCCCTTTCTCTCTCTCTCTCTTTCTTTCTCTCTCTCACTCTCTCTCTCTTTCCCTCTCTCTCTTTCTCGCTCGCTCTCTTTCTCCCTCTTTCTCTCACCCTCTCTCTTTCTATCTCTCTCTTTCTCACTCGCTCTCTCTCTCTCTCTATCTATATCTCTCTCTTTCTCTCACTCACTCTCTCTCTTTCTCTCTCTCTCTCACTCTCTCTCTCTTTCTCTCACCCTGTTTGTTTCACCCTCTCTTACTGTCTCCCTTTCTCTCTCTTTCTCTCTCTTTATCACTCTTTCTCTCTCTCTCTCTCCCGCACTCTCTTTCTTTCTCTCTCACACACTCTCTCTCTTGCTCTCACCCTCTTTCTCTCACCCCCTCTCCCTCTCTCTCTCTCTCTCTCTCTCTCCTTCTCTCTCTCTCTCTCTCTCTCTCTCTCTCTCTCCCTCTCCCCACCCCCCTCACTCACCGTCTAGCAGCCCTCAAAACATGACCCCTCCCTCCTAACCGAATACCTGAAGGTTGAATCATCAATATGATCAGCACCTGGCTGTGCCGTAATCCAATATTGTTTTAACGATATTTAACCGAGAGCCGAGAGACAGCAATCTCTCCAATAAGTGGTACGAGAGATGAGAAACAGCTTTTATGCCATACTTGGAGCTGTTTTAGCATTGCAATTCCGGTGAAATATATCCTTATATGTCACAAGTGAAATATAAGCTGATATTTCACACGTGAAATATAAAAATTTGCATAAATTACTCCGCGCACTAGATCTATATTCGCCTTCTACTTCTATCCCTCTGTGTAGGCTAAGCACACTAAGCAAAGTAGCCTAGATCTAGATCTAGATATCTAGATTAAATCTAAATCTAGTAAAAACGTAAAAACTTCTCTGCAAAGCGCGCACACCATCGGCAACCAAACACCAGTCTCTTATAGTCGAGTGTAGGTTCAAATCTTTCTAGATCTACGGTGCCCTTAATTTTGTTTCAAATAGAGTCAAATGATGGGCACCGTAATGAACCGAGATCTAGATCTCTAGATCTACGCCAGAGTATGGTGCTGTTACGTTTAGTTCATTTCTAGTTATAATTCTCCTTATACATCTTCACTAGACGATTCCTCTTTTCGCCGGCTAGACTCATATGGGCCAGGTATGTTATTAGTGGGGCGAAAGCGATGAATAGTCACCAAACAGGAACTATAGGTGGCTAAAAATTCAATACACAAAAAAGATTGGTGCCATGCTGACAATAAATGTTCTGATGATAGTTAGAGAAAGGCTGAATAATAAGTACATGTTGCAAGAGTCTGTGCTGCTCAAGACAGTCTCATTGCTGATTTTGTGAGCAACACGGAGGCCAATTTGGCAATCAAGGGATGCTATATTCGCTCTCAGGGCAGTCGATGGATTTGTCCATAGGACTGACGTCATCGCTGTACCCGCCGTGTTCGTTTGTCCTCGTACGAAGTTCCGCGACGTGACGGCTTGGTGGGAGACGATTTAAAGTTACGAGCCTGTGCGATAAGCAAAGGTGAAGGAATGAGGCTCTGTCGCGACAAAACAGCATTGAATCCCACTTGTCTGTTTGAACGCCTTCAAATCTGCAAGGTGCTTTTTGAATGTTGATATATGTTTATTCAGATTTACTTAAAACTGAATGAAAATCATCATCAGCAATAAATCTCTTGTCAACAGTCTAGCTGACAAAAATTTGACCGGCACCAGTTAACAAACCGCCCCTGAATATAATGGCACTTTCAGAGCTGTTATAATGGGGGCAGAGGTGGTTATTTGTATGGGGGGCATAGTCATAGAATTTTGTCGAGGGACTTTCATGATAATGCTTCATCAAAGGGACCGCCATGAACACATATTTTGGTATCAGATATCATTTGCAAAATGATTCATCATCATCATACAGTGCCAGATCTGCGACAGACATCGGCAATCATATTTTTCCATTCATTCCTTTGCTCGGATGCTCTCAAAAAAGCTACGTTTCCCTGATCTTTCCCTGTTACCCATTTGTTTAGGCTCCCTAAGTATGTTGTTCTGGGCCTACCCCTGCCTCGCTTGCCCTCAATTTTGCTAGTGAGAGCTAGATGTTCAAGACCCTTATGTCTATTCAGGTGTCCCAAAAACTGCATTTGTCGTTTCCTAATTCGTTTATGTTTACTTTTTTCCCACAGTCATGGCAACAACAACAATAATTGAAAGAAGAAATGACTCAACTATTCAGAGGAGTTTGAGAGAGGCTTTGTAAGGATTCGTGGTGTGCCTTACGCTTAGTAGGCCTATCTTTTAGTCTTGTTGTGCAATCGTTTTTATATAGCAATGTTTCTTTTTCATGTGCCTATTTGTTCTTCTTTAAACTTCATGTTTTCAATTATGTGATTGGTTACTCATTGACTTGACGTTACCTTGCTTTGTTCTCTTCCCAAAAATGAATACATGTGTCAGATGGTTTCGTGTATCATATTATATTCTTGTTCTTACTGTAAAGGTTCTTATTATCAATGTCAAGTATCTTGTTCTTGCAACAGTTTGTTTCTCCATATTTTCAATAGCGTACATGTATTTGGTTACTCATTGAATTGCCTTTTTGTTCTCTTCAACAAAAATAAATTTAGGCCACAAGGTCTGGTGAAACCACCCCTTCGTATTTTCCCCTGTTTGTCTCCGCATTGTTGTGTAGGCTTATTTGAGTTTACTTGTCCCTTGATGAGGTTTCAAATAACCTGGACTCTCATAAGGACAGTGGGCAATCATAACATCTAGAAGAAAGCCTTCTTGACACTGTCAGATTATATATATAGGCCTACTTGCAACGTATATGATTCCTGTCTTGAGAAGAGACACAGTCTATAGTTTTATCACACTGGAAATCAGGTCCAAATTTTAAAAGCAGGAAAATTGTTCGGTACCAAAAGGGCTGTTCTGGTCACTGAAATACTGTCAAGAAACAAACACTAATAACATTACAAAAAAGCACTTTCAAAACATGGTTTCATGATGTGTGGTTCATAGGAGGACTACAGGTGGTTCTTGTAAGGGCGGATGGTTCATATGTAAATAATTTATATTCAGCGACATTAGGATCATGTCTTTACACGTGACAGAATCATCGCGCTTCTATCACCTGCCGACAAGACATTACCATTTGTGTGCGGTTGTGGGAAAACCAGTCGCTCGTCAAAATAATGGAATCAAAGAAACCGACATTTTTGTCACGTCTGTTTGTCAATCTTTTTTTTTTCTTTTTAGTAGAGGTTTTACGGCGCTCGCAACTGCATATTAATAAGGTCATATGAGCGCCATGTCAATCTTTATAGAATTTTTTCTGTCGCTCAACTCCTCTTATGTCAATTTAAAAACACAATGTTTCTGTGTGGATTCTATAAGCAGACTTTGATCAAAGGCACCTAAAGTGTAACTGCAGTTTCTAAGAACATTTATAATTTGGAAGTTACGACATTTTGCCAGCCATTTGTTCGCTAACTTTAGATCTGACACCAAGAAAACGCAACCTTCTTCAATTGCAAATCTCTCGACCTTTGTGCGAGATGAATGGGTGTCTCTTTCCCCAACATCAAGGCAAACAGACAAGCTTGAAGATTACACTAATAACTCCATATGCCCACGAAGTGACGAGCGCCTGATTCCACCGCGTCGTGAGCCATACAGACTGGGAGATGTCATTACTGAAGTATTATGAAATGAAAAAAAAATACGTGAGGCAGCGTGGTGGAATCAGGCTCTCGTCAAAATAATCAAAGTGAAGAAACTTGCATTTTTCCCGCAGGTTTGTGAATTTTGATCAAATTTTTGTTTTTTTGGCTCAACACCTTTCATGCCCGTTAAAGAACTCATTTCTGTGTTGATTTTTTTTTTAAAGCGTTGATTAAAGTAAAAAAAAATGTAAATTTTCCGTTACCATGGACTCTTAAGCTAAGGAAATAAATAAATTTTGGAGGCCATTTACTCTCTCTGAAAACAGGTGACCCCCACCTCCTTTTTTCGCAAATATCTCGACTTGTATTCAAGATAAATGGATATTTTTTTCATCCAAATAAAGACAAGTGAACACGCTTTAAGATGATATCACTAACTATACATGCCCAAAAATTGACGAGAGCCTGATTCTACCACGCTGCCTCACACATATACCCAGGATGAATACAACAGACATGGTCCCAAGCTCAGAAACACGAAGAGAGGAGTTAAATCTTTGGATGTTATTGGTAATCAGTGATTGCATATTTCGATATCAGTAAAAAAAAAAATATTTAAAAAAAGTGCGCGGATCTGACAGCTTTCCATGACAAAATGGACGGAAATATTCACGGCGAGAACGGGGTGTGTGTGTGTGTGTGTG
>NW_004798290.1:23961-25113 GCF_000002075.1 Aplysia californica | reverse complement strand
CCCCTCCCTCCGAGATCAATAAATTCGTCCTTGGAAGTGACCTTTTCGACGTCATTTTCTGTTTTGACGTCTGCCGAGGTCGGTTGACTTTTTTTTACTGCTCTGCGTTTGGCAGGAATTTGGACTAGATCTAGATCTAGTTTATTTGAGATTGTGCCTTCTGTAACGTGTCTTTGGAATCTGAAGGTTTGTGTTTAGTGTTCTGTAACGTGTCTTTGGAATCTGAAGGTTTGTGTTTAGTGTTCTGTAACGTGTCTTTGGAATCTGAAGGTTTGTGTTTAGTGTTCTGTAACGTGTTTTGCCCTTTTTTGTTTGTTTAACTTTTGCCTTTCTTTGCTGCGAAGCTCCAACCCCTCGATCACCCTTTTTGTCAACATGACGAACGTGCTCAATTCACACCGTCCGCCACTCTGCTTCATCGTGATCAGGGGCGTACGTCGCTCAGAAAAGGATCCTGTCAGAGATGTGGAAGAAAAGGGTGAAATGGTATGGGTTTAACGCCCCTATCAACACTATTAGGTTGTTTAAGGGGCGGGAAGTCTTTGTTTAACGTCCATCTCCGAAAGGACCGAGCCAAGTGGAAAGTTCGGGTAAAGTGTCTTTCCCGAGGTACAGAAGTCTGAAGAACGTTGGAGGAGTTTTTGTTGTTTTTTAAATTTGTGGTAAGTGTTTTACGGCGCTCACAACTGCATAAGGTCTTATGAGCACGCGGGACACATTAAACATTTTCAGTTTGGTAGGAATTTTGAATTTTGCCGAGGTGGCCGCCGAGGCCTGCTCTCATCGTTTTTTGGACCACCAAGGGATCTGTAACGTATGCAACTTGCACACGGGACCTCCGAAATTTTTTGCCCTTCTCCGAGAAGGTCAGGTGTTAGATCTTTCCTACCATAAGATAAGCGGTGTTGCTTATTTAAAGACAGCAGTAACAAGGAGCCTAGAAGTAGCAGTGGGAAGGCTGCAGAAAGAGACAGGAGCCCAGAGAAGGGAGCAAAGGAGGTGAAGGGGTGGGGGTAGAAACTGGAGACGAAAACAGACGACAGAACTTTGGGCTCCTGGCTCTTTCTGGTTGTTATTTTTTTAAAGAAAGGGGAGATGATTTTAAGAAGGACGAGATGAATACAGAACTTGATATTCTCTCAACCCCCCCCC
>NW_004798290.1:4905-23258 GCF_000002075.1 Aplysia californica | reverse complement strand
GGTTACAGGATCAGTTATATCAGCGGACCAGTTGGGGGGGTGGGGTAACTGGGTCAGTTTTACAGGTCAGACAATCAAGCAGGTTATAAATTGACGTCTGGCGACCTGAGGTACAGCTTGACCGTCCGTTTGTTGACACGATGAGGTCACTCTGTGAGGTCAGACTCTGTGCTGGAGCGGTTAGCCGCCTCGCCCTCACAGACAGCAGGCCTTAGTTCGATTCCCGAGTTGGGACAATTGTTACCGAGTACCTTGCTCTTCTGGGGGGACCAAGATGGCCCAAATAGACAGAGCCTTTCTTGCTTCCCTAAACGCCAGATAGCGTGACGGGTAGTCAAAATCTTGCTCTTTTTTTATAGGATCTTGTATCTCAGTCCGGGTTGGCTCCGACAGGGAAGGTCGGAGGCCCACCTCATAAGTGATCGGACATGGACGATAGATGGTGCACAGGAGAGAAGGAGCAAACCAAACCAGAGCACCCACCAACCATCTGTCTTTGAACCTCACCCCACAGGTCACCAGAGACGATGACTCAAAGTGAATCAGCCACAGAAAGGATGACTCAAAGAGAGAATCAGCCAAAGAGAGGATCAGCCAAAGAAAGGATCGGCCAAAGACAGGATTAGCCAAAGAGAGGGTTAGCCCAAGAGAAGATGACCCAAAGAGAGGATGACGCAAAGAGAGGATGACCCAACGAGGATCAGCCAAAGAGAGGGTCAGCCAAAGAGAAGGTCATCCCCAGAGAGGATGACCAGACATCGTCGTCTCTCCTATCTATACCAGACTCGGCGCCTGTGGTGTAGTGGTACCACGTAGATGCGGCTCGCATAAGTTGTGACCTCTTGATTTTGGGGGGGGGGGGGTGTCTTGCTCGTCCTTTATCGCCATCTGGCTGCTAGGAGATCCACAGAACGACATTAACAAAGCGACTTTTTCAAAATGTTATATAAAAGCCAAATTATTATCCTCTGATTCTCACGAGATTTGGACACACGGGGGTGTAGATGTAAGTTCACACACTCCTGCACGGTTTTTGCTATTTCTATGAGTGCTTTTTTAACCCAGTACAGAAAACTATGCTTTAGTAAAATGTATTTTTTGGGCGCTATACAACTGAATAAAACATTATTCCCTGGGAAGATGATACGTAGCTCTTTCCAAACAAAAGGTTTGGCTTTTTTCCAATCAATTTTTCGTTTTAGTATAGGTTTTACGGAGCTCGCAACGGCATAAGGTCATCTGAGCGCCAGAAGATTAGAGGTGTTACAAGAGAGTAACACACATAAAAAAGAAGGAGGGGAGAGAAGGACGATAGATGTTTGATAGGAAAGAAAAAGCAAACCACACCAGAGCACCTGCCAACCACCCACAATCAATTTTTAAAAATTTCTACTCCTCAGCTCATCGAAGCTTACCTCTAATTTTGCGTCCGCCTGGTTCAAGGCGGAAAATCTGCCCGAGAAGCAGCAAGACGGCCAAAATGTAGTGCGTGTATTGTTCCTCGACTTATCAAAAAAACTTAACACTCTTGAAATGTCCAGAATAGACAAAGAACACGACAGTCTAGTTACCAGCCCTGTCCATGTCAGACTTTGTTTTACTGTCGTCTGCGGAATCATTTCCTTCTTGCAAAAGCAGCAGCTCAAGGCATGCACGGAGTGCATGGACATGTTTCAGCGATCAGTGTAAGGCAGCATTAACTGCATACGGTAAGATAAGATAAGATAAGATACATCTTTATTGTCCAGATCCTGGCACATTGGTTTGGTGTTCCACCACGAGTACACGCACACACACGCACACACACGCACACACACATACACACACACACACACACACACACACACACACACACACACACACACACACAAACACACACACACGTGCACGCACATGCACATACAAGTGTAGGCTTACAATCACCTACATAATATAAATGAGCAGCAATATAAACAATAATAATCGTAAGCTAGATACACACTCAATGTTATTTTGATGCATGCTCTAAGGTCGTAAGTACACTAAACAAGATGGTTAAGATGGAAGCATTTTGATAGATTATGGTAAAAATGACCTTCTGTATCTTTCTTTGTTACAGATCAGAAACATGGGTCTTTTACTTCTGACTGATGTTTTTATTTGAGGGAACAAGGGATGTTTGTTGTCTAAAAAGATGGAATTAATTTTCTTAGTGCAAGTTGTGATGTACAATTCATCCAAGTACGGGAATGAAGATGTTGAAATTTTACATGCTTTCCGTATTAGTCGATTTAATTTTTCTTTATCTTGTTGTCTTGTGTTCCCGGCACATGCTGTTATACAAAAATTGATCATACTTTCTATGGTTGAATGGTAGAACATGGACATCAATGTTTTATCAACTTTAAAATACTTTAGCTTTCTAAGAAAAAATAGTCTTTTGTTCACTTTTTTATGCAGGAGAGAAGTTTGGACACGCCAGTTGAGTTTGTTGTCTATTGTAACACCCAAATACTTATAGTCTGACACTTGTTCGATGTTTTCACATTTCATTTTGAGTGGCTGCAGGGGCAGTTTCTTTATTCTAAAATCAACGACAAGTTCTTTTGTTTTTTTCACATTTAAAAGCAGCTTATGATTTTCACACCATTCAGAAAAATTAAGTACAAAATTCCGGTAAGCGGTTTCGTTATGGTCAGCCTGAATTAGCCCAATTATAGTTGAATCATCTGCAAATTTTATCAACTTGATGTTATTGTTGCTTATTTGGCAATCGTTCGTGTATAGTGTGAATAAAACTGGTGACAAAACACATCCTTGAGGGGCCCCTGTATTTGTTGTGATGTATGTCGATGAAGAATGTTTTAATTTTACATACTGGGTTCGGTTGGTCAGAGAATTGCCTATCCATGATATTAAATTGACGTTAACACCTATGTTTTCTAACTTCTTTAAAAGGATAGCTGGCTGGATAGTATTAAAGGCTGACGAAAAATCAACAAACAGGATCCTACAGTATGTTTTAGGCTTGTCTAAGTGTCTATATATGTTGTCAAGAAAGAGTAAAATGGCGTCTTCCACACTTCTCCCGTGACGATATGCAAATTGTAGAGGGTCCTGGGTGGGTTCTATGTACGTTCGTAGTCTTTTTAGCACAATTTTTTCTAGACATTTTATAACTACCGATGTTAAGGCTATTGGCCTCAGGTCATTCATTTCAGTAATTTTTTCTTTCTTTGGAAGGGGGACGATTTCAGAACATTTCCAAATAGTGGGAATAGCATGTGTCAACAACGACTGGTTGATAATATAGGTGTAAATAAAACTAAGTTGTGCTGAACACATTTTCAGAATTTTGGGTTGCACACCGTCTGGACCACACGCCTTTCTCACATTCACACGTCCAAACACACATCTAACCTCACGTTCTTCAACAACAACAGGATTATTTTCTTTTGTGTCGGTGTTCACACATGGCAAGTCACACGGACTGCCTTTGTCAAAACGGGAGAAAAAAGCATTTAGTTTAATGGTTCAACAGCCACAGAGAGATGAAGGCACCACATCACACACTATGAAAAGACTAAGGAAAGCTGGTGTCTCTTGAGGGTCGGGGAGAGAGAGAGAGAGAGAGAGAGAGAGAGAGAGAGAGAGGGAGAGAGAGAGAGAGAGAGAGAGAGAGAGAGAGAGAGAGAGAGAGAGAGAGAGAGAGAGCAACCTGCGAGGTAAAGCCACAAGAATATCCAACAGTTGATAACTGGCACGATCAGCAGGCAGACCCTTTCATGGATCCTGGAGAGGTTGGAGGAGCAGCTATGGCATTGCGCCGCCTGCAACGATGCCTGTAATCCAACCAAGTTAGTAATCAAGTAAGTAAGCAAGTAAGTAAGTAATCAAGTAAGTAAGTAAGTCAGTCAGTCAGTCAGTCAATCAGTCAGTCAGTCAGTCAGTTAATAAGTAAGTAAGTAAGTAAGTAAGTAAGTAAGTAAGTAAGTAAGTAAGTAAGTAAATAAGTAAGTAAGTAAGTAAGTAAGGAAGTAAGGAAGTAAGTAAGTAAGTAAGTAAGTAAGTAAGTAAGTAAGGAAGTGAGTAAGTAAGTAAGTAAGTAAGTAAGTGTAAGGTGCACTCTTGTTCGTTCAGGACTTAGATCAAGAACGCCTTATTATGGACTGCTAGTCACGAATCCGCGACAAGAGCGCGGTCTTCCCTGTACGAAAAAACAGGAAAAAAATCAGAACCGCTCTGTCATCCAACACGACACCCCTGCCCACATACTGCCCATGTAACAAACAAAACAGTTTCTGGAAGGTCATAACATGAAGGTCATGCTGTCGTCTTCTTTCGTCTCCTCTTTCTGCCCCCACCCCCTCATCTCCTTTGCGTCCCCCCCCCCTCCTCTGGGCTCCTGACTCGTTCTGCAGCCTTTCTACTGCTACTCCTGGCTCCTTCTTACTACTATCTTTCAGCCACACCCCTGATCTTCAGGTAGGAAAGATCTACACCTAGCCTTCTCGAACAAGGGCGAAAAATCTTGGAGGGCCTATGTGCAAGTTATGCACATTAAAGATCCCTTGATGGTCTAAAATCAATAAGAGTGGGCTTCAGCCGCCACCCGGGCAAAATTCAAAATTTCCCACCACCTGAAAGGGTTCAATGTGACCCGCGCGCTCATAATAATATGACCTTATGCAGTTGCCATCGCCGTAAAACACTTACCAAAAAAAAAAAAAGAAGGCCATGAACTGACAAGTGTTTGCACCCGACATGTCTCCAACAGCGCCTGTAGGACATGGCCTTAAACCAAGGAAGTTCTACAGTAATGGAGACTGCACTGTGGGCGGCAACGCACGCCTGGATAGAAGCCCTCTCTCGCGGCGGAACCATGGTCAACCTGCACTGCGCACTGCGCGCTGCCTGACTCTCGCAATGAGATCTAGATGGGAAAGAGAGTTTCATTCTTAGATCCTTGAGATAAGGAAAGTCAGAAGACTTATTTTATGTTTTAAAATCCATTTATCTCATTACTATTACTGATGTCAAAATAATACAGATGTCCTAGCGTTTCCATATTTAAAAAAAAAATCCAGTACCTGCTTGAAAACAACGGCGAATAACTTCTCTGTTAAAGAAAGATAAAGGAAAGGGGGGGGGGTGGTGGACGGAGAGAGTTGGGTCTCCTTTAATAGTACTGTACCCGATTTAATCTATCATAGTAGTCTCCACCAGAGATCCCATCGTTTATGATCCCGGTTCACTTAAGATTCCGTTGTTAACAACAATGAAAAAAGAAACAACTTCCGAAAATCAGCAAATTTTATTACAGAAAAGTCACCCCTAAGATCCCACTCTGAAGTGCAGAGTTCCCGCATTTTAGATCATGTTTTACTGAACAAAAAAAACCTTCATGGATCATCCGCACTCGTACAAACATGACGATGACATCTCCGCTCTAAATTTCTCGACGACTGGTACAATAATTAATTTCGCCCCAGGCGCAGGAACCTCACAAAGAAAGGATCATACCGAGGTGTGAACTTTTCGAGGTCATTGATTTCTCCGAACATGGAACCACAGCATTGGCGCTCATATGACCTTATGCAGTAGCGAGCGCCGAAAAACCTCTACTAAAACTATAACTTAGAACTACAGCCAGGCGTGATTCGGTAGGCAGGGCCAACAAGATCGCGTCAGATTGGATCACATCGAACTGGGATTTCATCGGTGCTTTTGTTTCCATAACCATCTATCAGGACTGGTGTGCATCCGAATTTGCGAGACAGACTTTGCACCTGTGTAATGTTGAGCCAGCCTTTCATTCTTCGAATTTTGATCTCTGCGTTCACAGCACAATGATGAATTACGACCGGAATATGAGCGGTGATATTGGTCAGAGATGAAGGAAAGCAATAAATACCTGACAGGTAAAGGGGGGGGGGGAGCATTGAGTGAGATAAAGCTTTATTATTATTTACAGGCTAAGGGATCCTACGACACAAGCTAACAATTAAGACTAGTATTCGCACATCAATAGAGTTTGTAAATTTATATCCCATTTTAAAAGACAAAGGATACTGTAATTATTATTTCCTTTTCAATAGTTAACACCATTGTAGAGGATAACGTTCTTGTGAGAAGGCCGCGGCTATCTTAAGTGAAGGTCTGTTACCTTCTATGTTTTCTAGACCTAAAACAACACAGTTCTTTACGTTCACCATAACACATGAACGCTAGTGATGGCTCTACCCTTGAATCATGCAATCATTTTGTTTAATTCGATAATTTGTGGTATGTTTTAATATCGAATCTTTTCAGCAGGATCTTATAGTATAGTTAGATTTACTCTCCTGTCTGTTTAATAATATTCTGTTACTAGACAAGACAACTGTTTTTTTTAATAATGAATTCATTAATTTTTATATGTTTTTTTTAGGGGGGGGAGTCTCCACCCCTCCCCTTCCCTATAACCTCTAAACCACCGCCTTTCTTGATTTTTAAACTACAGGTAGAATGTGTTTTACGACTTGTAAACATGGGGATCAAAACAGAAAGTTCATAGACAGTCATTATCAGACTGACACCCCCCCCCCCCCTTTTCTCGTTTTCTCTCTTTCTCTTTCTCTCTCTCTCTCTCTCTCTCTCTCTCTCTCTCTCTCACACACACACACACACACACACACACACACACACACACACACACTCACACACACACACACACTCTCTTTCTCTCTCTTTCTTTCTCTCTCCTCTCTCCCTCTCCCTCTCTCTCTCTCTTTCTTTCTCTCTTTTACTCCCCCTTCACTCTCTCTCTCTCTCTCTCTCTCTCTCTCTCTCTCTCTCTCTCTCTCTCTCTCTCTCTCTCTCTAACCTTTTCTCTCTTTATTTAACTTTTTCTCTCTCTATCTTTCTCTCTCAGACCCGACCCGCCGTCGTCATCCCTCTTTTTTGCACATACTCCCTCCCAAAACCGTAGCCCATAGCCCAGCCCTACTACATACCCTTTGTAAAGAAAAAACAAGTTCCAATGGGCGTGCGGCGCACTATGCCGCGAAAAGAGAGAGAGAGAGAGAGAGAGAGAGAGAGGGGGGGAGAGGGAGAGAGAGAGAGAGAGAGAGAGAGAGAGAGAGAGAGAGAGAGAGAGAGAGAGAGAGAGAAGGAGGAGGTTCCATTAAATTTGGTTGTAAGATCCTTGCCTGAAACGCAAAGTGCGTGCAAGATACCGTTTTGCGAATCTGCTGCAATTGAAGGTCGCGCTGTTACAAAAGTGGGACAGTTTTTCTCAACAAATATTGGAACTGCTGTAAAATCCACACGGTCTGTATATGATATGTTAATGATGGCCATACAATTTACTAAGGGAAAGAGATCTTGAAGTTTCGATTTGTCCAAATCTGCAAATTTGTCTGAAGGGGCTACTTCAAAAGAAAGAAGGCACTATAAAAGTCAGTCGAAATATGTGATCAAAATGGTTCACATGGGGATGATGGAAAATGAATAAATTTTAGAGAGAGACTTCTTTTAATCTGTCTCCATATGATACAAACGTGTATAGACTCTGAGAACGATGGGGTGCGTGTGATGGCTTTCAGTATAGAGTATCCCTCTCAGCCCGGGTTGGCCCTGACAGGCAGGCTCATAGCTGTTCTTTCCTCCCCTCCCCCACCCCAGGTCCTCCCCCACCGCCTCCACCCCTCCACCACTCCCTCCCCTTTGTACTCCTAAATGATCTACTCTGTGAGGGCCGGCTGGCAACACATCTACAATTTCACTAATAAATTTTATATTTGAGGAAACACGACTTCGCGAACTTTCTTGTTCCTGATGATGTTCTGTCGGACTAGAGGTCACTCGTAAACTTGTCACCGAGCATTGGATTTTTTTTTTCAATGTAGGCATTTTTACACCCCCATTGTCACAGTTTAGATCATTTAGGAGGTGGGCTTTCGACCCTGCCTGCCAGGGCCAACCTGGGCTGAGGGGGATTCAACATCCCAGCGCAAAGACCGAGATATTCGATTCAAATCTCCCCCCTCCCACCCCCCTTTCACACTCACGGGAATTGATCTCCTGCCTCCTGCGTGCGACAGCGAAGTGCCTGACCACAACACACCGCTGGGACGTGGTGGGAATACAAAACACACATTTCATAGTCGTTGTTTCTAATTGTTTTATATGTGAGCCAGCGTGGTGGTATCAGGCTCTCGTCAAAATAATGAAATCAAAGAAAACAGCAGTTGTCTCCCTGCTTTGCAATTTTTATAACATTTTTGTTTTTTGGCTCAACAACTTTTATGTCCCTTTACAAATACATTCCTTTGAGGATTTCACCGAAAAACGTTGATTAAAGGCACAAAAATATTAATTTACAGTTTCCATGGACTCTCCAGCTTTGGAATTTACCAAGCTTTGGCGGCCATTTTCTCGCTAATTTTACCTCTTAAACCAAGTGACCCCTACCTCCTTCAATCCAAAATATCTCGCCGTCAATTGAAGATAGATGGATAAATTTTTCATCCGAACAAAGACAAATGAACAAGCTTTAAGATGATACCAATAACTGAATATGCTCAAAAATTGACGAGAGGCTGATTCTACCACGCTGCCTCACATATTATTATATCAAGACATCACAAAGTCGACATTGATTTTGCCCCAACAGTCGACAAGTGCTTGGTTTGTTGAAAATTCTTCTCAAAAACAGAAAGGCGCTTGAAGGTCACAAGCGTAACTAGATCTATAAGAAGGTAGAACAACTAATAGCTCATCGTTCTGTACCGGCAAATAGACAATCTCGGGAAGGGGAGGAAGGCACTGGTACCCGCGGCGAGCTGTGACGTTGGTGATCATCGCGGGTTGCTAGCGTGCAGTTGTTTTCCTCTCCTCTCTGCCCCACGCTGGCTTCGTGCAAGGAAGATCCTCCACAGATAATGAAGGTCGTTCCAGTCCAGGAAGCGAGTTTTACTTTTCTCCATTTAAAAACACGAAGCCAAAAACCAGCAGCAGCCAAAACAAACAGAGAAAGAAAAAAAAAGGGGGAAAGGAAAACCTGGAAAGTCCCCACAAGTGCACACTTGTAGACGTGGCAGCAGAAAAGAAAGAAAAATGACCTAGATATCTAGATGATGTTCACAAAAACAAACAGAGAGGGGTGTCAAAAACCTACGACATCGTTCCACGGTCCCCTTTACACCGACAGTACAAAGTGGAGGCTCAGCGCTCTCTGCAAGTTTCCATTTGTCACATGCACACCGCCTCTCAAGGCCAGCTGTCTCACTCTGCTGCACCCTGCTGCACTCTGTAAGTGTTCTGAAATCTCACGCCCTCCCCTTCTCATCATTTCTCCCCTCACCTCCTACACCCCTTACCTCCTCACACCTTACCTCCTTCACACGCCCTCATCCCCTCATCCTTTCACTCCTGCACTCTCTCACTCCGTCACAGAGGTTTCACACGGATCACGAAGCAGTAACAATATTGTTACATATATTCACTGGGTCTGGCAGGAGCCACCCCTTGGACTGTTGGAATATCGGTACAGATATACGTGTGTCACGGAGCGGTGGAATCAGACGTTCGTCAATGTTTGTGCATGTCGAGTTATTGGTATCATCTTAAAGCTTGTTTATTTATCTTGCTTTCGATGGAAAAAATATCCATCTATCTTGAGCTGAAGTGAAGATATTTGTGATTGAAAGCGGTAAGTTCACTTGGTTTCCGCGGTAAAAATAGCGAGAAAATCGCCACCGAAGTTTGGCAACATCAATAGCTAAAGAGTCCTTGAAAACAGAAAATAATACCTTTTTTTTATTAGCTTTAAATCAACACAGTTCACAAGGAAATGTGTTTATATTTGGACACAAAAAGGATTCACCAAAAAACCAAAAATTTAATTGAAATTGCGATAGTGGTGGGAAAATGCCTGTTTCTCCAATTTTGTTATTTTGTCGAGCGCCATTTGTTGATAAAGTACAGCTTATGTGTAAGGCTCTTTTCGTGTATGCAGACGGCCAATTTTGATTGAGATGGACTCAAGGTTGTCTTCATTCAGCTTCTTTCATGGCTAATTCTTCCTAAGCTTGAAGCGCAGATTCTGTCGCAGTGTTTGCATGCCAATGAGGTGGATCGAAGCTCTGTTTTTCCTTTCATTGTTGGCGCTTCTCAGCCTGGTTGTTTCTGGGGCTGCTTTCTAGAATTTCAGTTCTTTCCTTTATCATTTTCCTCCACGTTTTCCTGTCCTCAGCTATTTCTCCCCAAGGTGCAGACATCTAGTCCAAGCTTAGATAGGCTATTTTTGCAGGTGTCTCTGTACCTCAGTTTTGGCCTTCCTCTTGGTCTCTTTCCCTGGGCATGTTCTCCATAAAGAACATGCTTTGGAACCTGGTTGTCTTCCATTCTCTTCCCCTGCCCCAGCCATCGCAAGTTCCTTGAACACAGGATAGTTGTCATGTTCTGAAGTTTTGCCTGGGCCAACACTTCAACATTAGTAACATTGTCAAGCCACAAAATGTGTTTTTATCTTGCGACTGCATCTGAGATGTAAGATGTCGAGGCGTTTTTCTTGTCTGCTGTACAGGGTCCTTGTTTCAGAATCCATAAAGGAGTGCGCTGATGACACATGCTTAATAAA
The DNA here is from genome assembly GCF_000002075.1 of Aplysia californica. Classification (NCBI taxonomy): domain Eukaryota; kingdom Metazoa; phylum Mollusca; class Gastropoda; order Aplysiida; family Aplysiidae; genus Aplysia; species Aplysia californica. The sequence goes on along the minus strand of NW_004798290.1, from coordinate 12,655 downwards.
TCGTAATCTTTGTTTTGGTGGTTAATCTTGTGCTTTCCCACGCTTGCTGTGTCTGCCTTCCAAACATTGTTGCTGCTTTCCTTATCCTGGTGTTGATTTCATCATCCCGCGATGTTGTAGAGCTGATGGTAGACCCAAGGTGACAGAACGTATCCACAGTCTCAAGTTTCGTGTCGTTCAGCCAAATATGGCTCTGCTCTGGACCTTCCTGAGTAAGGATGACTGTTCTCTTACCACTGATGACCAAGCTGAAGACCTTGCATGCTGTTGATAGGCGGTCCATCATTGTTTGTTGGGTTGATTTCCTGTGAGCAACAAGGGCAGCGTCATCGGCGAAAGGGGGGGGGGGGCTCGTACTGTGGTTTTGTTGACCTTGGTCTTAGCTCGGAGACGAGCAAGATTTAAGATCAACTCATCAGTTCTCCAGAGGAGGAAAACATCCCCAGGTGACTCTTTGAATGCGCATTGCAGTAAGACAGCAAAATAAATGCCAAAAAGGGTTGGTGCTAAGGTACAACCTTGCTTTACTCCACCATCGACGTTGAAACTGCTTGATGTTGAACCGTCAAACTGAATGGTGGCCTTCATATCTTGCTACCTGGAAAGAAATGATGAGCTGAAGCAGTATTGGGGGACAGCCAATTTTTCCAAGCACCATGTACAGTCCTGATCTACTGACTGTATCAAAAGCCTTTGTCAGATCTCTGAACGCAGTATGTAATGGCAGTTGTTGCTCCCTGCATTTTTCTTGTAGCTGACGAATAATAAAGATCATGTCCATTGTTGAGCGGTTTGATCTGAAACCACACTGGCTCTCTGGAAGGACTCTTTCAGATAGTTTCTGAAGTCGCTCCAGGATGATCCTAGCAAAAGCTTTTCCAGTGATGCTTAGCAGTGAGATACCTCTGTAGTTGTTGCAATCTCCTTTGTCAACTTTGTTTTTGTAGTGTGTGGTGATTTTGGCATCTCTCATGTCATGTGGAATTTTTGCTTTCCGCCAACAAGTCGTTAGTAGCTTGTAGAGATATGGGAGGAGGGTCTTTTTGCTCTCTTTCAGCACTTCAGCAGGTATGTAGTCATTTCGTCCTGCTTTTCTGCAAGCGAGTTCATCGATTGAAGTAGAGAGTTCTTCTTCTGTTGGTGTTGTGTCAAGTTCTGAGATTTTGGAGAACTGACGAATGGCCTCTTGTAGCTGTCTATCAACATTTCGCTCTTGTGAGGATAAGTCTGAATAATGTTCCATCCATCTTTCCATTTGTTTCTTCTTGTTTGCCAGCTGTTCGCTTATCGGAGACTTTAGAGGTGCCACTTTGTTTGCTGTCGGTCCAATAGCAATTCTGATATTGTCTAACATACTCCTGATATTACCTGTATCGCTTGCCTGTTGGATTTCTGAGCATAATTTGTCCCTGTACTGATTGACGCACTTTTGGATTTAGCAGCACGTAGTTGTTGCTTTGTACTCTCTGTTGGATTTGTGCTGTGTTCTATCAGGAACTTACGCTTTTTCTCGAGTAATGGTGCTCGTGATGGTGCGCTGGCTTCAACCCAGTCCTCCTTGTGAGGTCTTTCTATTCCAAAGGTAATTGACGTAAAATTATAAATCGTTGATTTCATGTTGTCTGGGGATAAGTATCTAGATGTTGTAGCTGTTCTTTAACATGTTCTTGGAATTTTGCCTTTAAGGACTGGTGGGCCACAGGTCTTTTTTTTTTTTTTTTAGCTATTACAAGGCATCGAGTGCTCATATTTACTGTAGGACATTGTATGCTATTGGGAATTTTAAATCAATAGTTTTAAAAGTATTTTGTGAATCGGTTGCTATGGAAACGGTGGCCATTTTGGATTTTGTATACCTTTTTCAATCCCATTTTATTCCCTTATTTATTACCTTATTCATGTCTAATTTGACATTTTCAAAAGGAAATATGTAGCTCTTAAATTTGGGCTGTTGAATTTTTGATATATGCTTTAGTTTTTATTTCATGACACTTACAATTGGGTTGTTGCAAAAAAGGGGGAAAAGTGAAAAATTCATGCTTTGTAGCCCATAAATCAAAAACTGCTCCATTAATAAAAAATTCAACAAGCCAAAATTGAGAACTAGGTGTTGTTGGTATCCTGTGAAAGTTACCTTGAAATTGAACTGGAAACAGAGCAGAAAAATGGGATAATGTGTGAAATAATAGAATTGTGAGAAAATAGCCGATAAAGGTAAGAAAAGACTGGAAAACCTGTACTGTGTAGCAAGGCTTACATACGTTTCTGGATATTGTTCAGGAAATGTCCAGGTACTATAATATGTGATAACCCCAATTTGAATAATGTGACCCCAAAACACGATTTCTAGGTGCCCCACCTGCCCATAACACTGTGTCTTTGGTATTTTTGCGTTGATCTTACGTTTCTTTTGTCTTTCAGCTCTTGGTGGGTTTTTTGTGTGACTATCTTTGCCTTAGCTGTAAGAAAAGGTGCTTTGCGTGGTAGTCTGTGCTGTAGAAAGATCTTGTTTGCTTTACCGTCTTGTCGTTTTTCTTTCTGACAAAGATGAAGTTGTTTTGGTGCCAATGGCCTTATCTTGGATAGCACCAAGAAACCTTGTGTCTGTCCTTGCCACTATAGAAGGTATTAATGATGCAAAGGCTGTTATTTCTGCAGCACTCTAAGAGTCTCTGACCATTCTCATTAATTTTCCAGCCCTAAAGGTGCCAGGCAGGTGGGCCATACTTTGTTTGCATTTCCTTCTCTTGCATTGCAGTCGCCCATGAGAAACAGCTGGTCTGCTTTTGGGACGTTATTGATAGCATCATGAAGTTCCTCGTAAAACTGGTCTTTTTTCTCATTTTCTGTAGTTAGGGTTGAGGAGCAGGCGCTTATGAAGTGAGCCGTTCCAGTTTCGGTATCCATTTCCATGACAGTGATACGTTTGGATATACCTTGGGGGGTGGGGGGGAGTGTGCTGATCCTGTTTGGCAATCTGTTGTGTACTGCAGAGCTCACACCATGGATTCTTATTTCATCTTCCCCATGACCCTTCCAGAAGAATGTGCAGTTTCTTTCCCTGATGGTACCAGAGTTAGCAAGTCTGGTCTCTTACAGGGCAGTGATGTCTACATTGAGTCGTGTGAGCTCCCTGTCTATGATTGCTGTCTTTCTGATGTCCTCTGTTTTCTCCAGGTTGATAGAGTCCAATCCGGATGTCATTGTTCTAACATTCCAGGTCCCCAGTTTCCATGGGGTTAGTTTTACTCTTTTTTTGCCTGGTGCTGGATTTAACGTCTGCCTTTCAGGTTTTTGTCCTTGCTCCACACACCCATAGAAACAAACAGACGTGACGGATCAGCACCGTACTGACTGGGGGCTGCCCAGTTTGAGACGGGTGGTAGCAGATCAGTGCGACTGAGTAGTCCCTCTCATTGTCAAAGGTGACCATTGGCGACATCCTGTTTCGCCAAAGAAGGATGTCTTATGACCCGTACACTGCCACGTCCCGTGTTTTTTTCCCTTGCTTATCACAGCCAGGATGAAGTGTCCTCTCCATAGTCACAGAAATGTTCCTGGAGCTGGAGCTGGGGTGTGGGTTTGTTCCACTGTGCTTTCTCTACCACAGCGTCCTCCCACAGAATATGACATCATGACTAAGCTCTATAAGTAGGAAGTAAATTTATTAAGTTTGTTATCATCATCCAGTGCCAGATCTGCGACGGACATCGGCGATCATGGTTCTCCATTCATTCCTTTGCTCGGATGCTTTCAAAAAAGCTATGTTTCCCTGATCTTTCCCTGTTACCCATTTGTTCAGGTTCCCTTAGTATGCTGTTCTGGGCCTACCCTGCCTCGCTTGCCCTCAATTTTGCCAGTGAGAGCAAGATGTTCAAGACCCTTATGTCTATTCAGGTGTCCCAAAAACTGCATTTGTCAGTTCCTGATTGTTTTTAACATTGAGCGTCTCACGTGGGCTTCATCAAGCACTACCTCATTTGATTTCTTTTCTTTCCACGATACTCTTAACAGTCTCCTAAGAAACCACATTTCTGTTGCCTCTATTTTATTTTCACTGTCTTTAGTGATTGTCCAGCATTCACAGCCATATAGAAGAGTTGACCAAACATAGCATTTCAGGACTTTCATTTTGGTGTTTATTGAGATGCTTCTATTTTTCAGGATCGAGCTCATTTTTATTGAAATTGGACTTAGCCATTGTAGTTCTCCTTTTTATTTCTGTGGAACACTTGGCACCAGATGTTATCATATATTCTAGATATTTAACCTGTTGGGCTTGCTTGATCTTTTCACCTTTGCTAATGAGATTACAACTAAGATTTACTGCTTTTTTGGATATTACCATGCATTCTGTTTTCTTTACATTCAACAATAATCCTTTACGTTCATTTTCTGTTACAACAGTATCTAGAAGCAATTGAAGGTTCATTTCGGAGTTTTCCTTTTCTTAAGTTTGTAAGTAGGTGTATTCAGTGTTTAAGGCCATTGACCAACATGGCATCATAAAACACTCCTTGGTTAATAAAGTTTGCATAATGAAAGAGTACAGGCTGCGAACGTATCTCTTATAATGGGTCAAACATTGTTTATTTCTGTCACTGGGCCGAGTCAGGCTGGGAGGAATTAATAATTTCTTTTGATGGACAAAATATGGACAATAGAAAATAAAGTGAAATTCCTCTTCAATTTCATGAGAGTTGCACCTCTCTCATAAGGGTGAGTTTATTAATTTCCACCCACTGAGATTGTCATTTAATGGAAGGCTATGAGGTTTTAGCAAGGCAATGGCTCTTCTGTTCCAGTACCGTGGGAGGTTGATGATATGCTCAGCTGTTTCTTGAAACGGAATTGTAAGAGAGAATAAATGATACTTGCTACTTCTTCCTCTATGATCTGTACAAAATGATCAGCAAGCCTACTCTTTACTTCCCTGAGAAATAATCTTGTGCTTCCAAAACTTTGAGAAAACGAGGTATATCAAAAACCCAGAAGTATATTTAAGAGCTAATTGAGTCTTTTCAACTCTATCTAATCCTCTCCGTACGCCCCGGGGTCATTTTGTTGCAATTTTCACATTTTAGAATTACTTCTAGTGCGAAGGTCTTTTTTGAAACTTTCAGTATTTCTCAAAAATCATTTTGACAGACTGCTATGCAAGGCGTGCGTACAGGATTAACGAGTAAATTTCTTCTCTGGGACGTTGTGGCACAGAGTTCACCACGTCGTATGGATACAACTGTAAAACACGACGTACGGATAGGGTTACGTGGTGGCACAGAGTTCCCCACGTCGTATGGATACAACTGTAAAACACGACGTACAGATAGGGTTACGTGGTGGCACAGAGTTCCCCACGTCGTATGGATACAACTGTAAAACACGACGTACAGATAGGGTTACGTGGTGGCACAGAGTTCCCCACGTCGTATGGATACAACTGTAAAACACGACGTACAGATAGGGTTAAGAAGTCTATTTCGTTTTTGTTCTATCTCCGGGGCTCTATCAGGTGTATCACGTTTGTGGGAGGCAGTCAGACTAAGTCTTTGAAACCGTGACGTGAGGCAGTCAGATCAGACTTCTTTGAAACCGTGACGTGAGGCAGTCAGATCAGACAAGTCTTTGAAACCGTGATGTGAGGCAGTCAGATCAGACTAAGTCTTTGAAACCGTGACGTTGTCTTCTTTTGATTATCTACCTACTGACTTACCGACTTACTGACTAACTGACCTACGGACCAACTGACCTACTGACCTACTCTCTCCACAAGACAGAGAACAGTGGATGCCACACTTGTCTACCCCCGGCCACTTCCTCTAGCCTTGACACATCCAGGTCCTAGGTGATTGTCTCATTCCTGATCATGCTTCTATACGTGTTAATTAGTCTACGACTTCTTCTTTTTCCATTTGGTCTCCAGTGCCATGTCTGATAGCAAAATCCTGTCTCTTAGTCAACAGATGATATTTTATTTCTATTTCAGCCGTGTCTGAACAATGATCGCCGAGTTTCTGATCACCCTGACGGTTCTCGTAGCGATTCTCTTCCTGGGATTGGAATGGAAAAAGAGCCAGAAGACAAAGACAATCCCTGGGCCACCGTTCTTCCGGGGTGTCTGGGAGCTCATCCAAAGCGTAAAACAGGAAGCTATACATCTGTGCGCGTCCAAGTGGGCCGACCGTTACGGCGACCTGGTCTTTGTCAACGCGCTCGTTCGTAAAGTGGTCTTCGTGAACAACGCCGAGCTGTGCCGTAAACTGTTCAATGATCCCAGCACTAGGGAACTCAGCAATGACCGGCCCCCGTCGTACACTGGAAGAGTTTTATTCTATAACTATAAGGACATGCTATTTGGGCGCTACAATAAAGAATTGCTTAAGAGGAGAAAGATCTTCCATCACGTGCTAAAGTTCTACGGTCAAGGCGTCAACAACTTTGAAAAACTGATGACATCTACGTCCAAAGAACTGTGCCATCGTCTAACTCGGTACGAAGGAGACGTATCTTTGTTTGTCGAGCTCACTCGCTACATCCGCTGGGTTGTCGGACTCCTTCTTAAAGGAGATGAAACCTGCGAGGAGGATCTAGACGCCATGATCGGGTTCATTGAGAAAGCAAACGTAATAGCTACATTTGAGACGGAGATATTTTTAGAAACGTTTCCCTTCGTGCCGTACATCCCAGGGCTGTGGCACCGGAAGGCCATCCAGGAGGTCCAGGCCGCCCGGGGGAAGCTGGAGGAGCGCATCTTTATGGCGGTGCGGGACAAGTTCCGGGCAGGGGAGACAACCAGTATCGTGGCTGACCTGTTGGAGCAGCAGGCGGAGCTACAGAAGAGCGGGAACTTCCAGGACATGACAGACGATGACATTTTGGGCATGGTCCAGGACATCGCTGCAGCTGCTTACATCACCACGGCAGGGACTCTGACGTCACTGTTTCTGCAGTTCCTCGTTGACCAAAAGCTTCAGGACCGCGTGTATGCTGAGATATGTGAAGTGATCGGAGATGAAAGCCCCAGCTTTGAACACAAACGCCACATGCCGTACACAGAAGCAACTATCCTGGAGACCTTGAGATATTCCTCAATCGTACCTCTTCTGCTACCTCATTACGCCAATGGGGACATTCATTTTGAGGGACATTTCATCCCTAAAGGCACGTTCCTAATCCTCAACTCGTGGTGCGTTCATCACAGAGAGGACTTGTGGGAAGATCCCTGGGCCTTCAAACCTGAGCGGTTCCTCGACTCCGACGGTCAAGTCCTGGAGACGGACCATCCCACACGGCAAAATCTTCTCGCGTTCGGAGCTGGCAAAAGACTCTGTCCCGGGGAAAACTTCGCCAGAGTCCGCGTGTTTTTCATCGTGGTCACGTTGCTCCAGAAGTTTCGGTTCCTCCCCCCGGAGGATGTTCCGCTCCCGTCAGCAAACCCGGCAGACTGGAAGCCGGGGGTAGTGATATCTCCGGAAGACTACAAGTGTCGTTTGGAGCCCCGAGGTGAGCCCGCGACGTAGACGGCAGAGTGCGACTTTTAGCTGGGATTGTTTTCACTTTTCTACTTCGTTTTTTTTTGTGTTTGCCTATTCTTTATTTTATTTTTGGTCCTGTTTTTATTTTGTTTTTGTTTGGGTTTTTTTGTATTTTTAATTTTTGGCTCTTTGTTTGTGTGATTGGTTTGTTGTTTTTTAAAAAATACTTTCGGCTTTTGTTTTTGGTCTCTTTTTTGGATAATGCTTTTTTCGGG
>NW_004798290.1:0-3647 GCF_000002075.1 Aplysia californica | reverse complement strand
GGGGGAGGGGGGAGATTATCACCTGCTTTATGATGAAAAAAAAAAGAATGTCAAGCTTTGGAATTCGCTAGTCCTTAAATGTGAGGCAGCGTGGTGAAATCAGGCGCTCGTCAGTTTAATGAAATCCGAGAAATCGTCATTTTCCGCGGGTTTTTAATTTTTTTTCAAATTTTTTTCTGGTTCAGCACCTTTTATATCTATTGGAAAACACATTTGTGCGCGAAGATTTTAATGAATAAAGTTGATAACAGGCACAAAAAATGTAATTTATTTGTATCCACAGTCCTTCAAACTATGTAAGACACCAGACTTTGGCCACCATTTTCTCGCTAATTTTACCTCTGAAATCGACCTCTGAAATCAGGCGACCCCATTTCCTTCAAATGGAAATATCTCAACTTCTATTCAAGATACAAGGGTTTTTTTTTTTTACCACAAGCTTCCAGTGAAGCTCAGAATGTTTCTGAGTGTTCTATGGTCTGCTGGGGTAATAATATAGTGTAAAGCGAATAGAGCTTGCTTTCGAGTGGGGATATGCGCTGTACAAATGCTATTTTTCATTATTATTATTATTATTATTATTAAATGTTACCGACTGTCTCCGTCTATACCTTGGGATGTTGTATCCTTCTCCCGTGCCTAGATCTCACAGACATGAGCCAAGCAGCCCAGACTCTTCTAAATAATCTATGTTGTGTTGACGAGGGTTATACCATCTACAATCATAACATTGTTGATGAATCATACAATGTGTTGATGAATCATACAGCGTGTTGGTGAATCATGCAGTGTGTTGGTGAATCATACAATGTGTTGATGAATCATACAGCGTGTTGGTGAATCATGCAGTGTGTTGGTGAATCATACAGTGTGTTGACATGGGTTAAAACATCACAATGTGCCGATGGGTGTATGAAGCCATCTATAGCCACACACCATTTCTCTTCTCTCAACACCAGGTCATGGCGTGTGGTTGAAGACTAAACACCAATTTACGACAGCAGCTTTTTATGTGAAAGTAGGTGATTTTACGCCACCATCGACACAGTTTAGATCATTTTGGAGGCCGGACCTCCGACCTTGCCTGTCAGGGCTAACAAAAAGAGATTCAACATCCCAGTCGAAAGGAAAAAAGACGCCATGAAAGTTCTCCCCTCTTGGGATTCGAACCCGGGTGTCCTGGTTGCAACAGGGATGCGCCTAACCGTTACACCGCAGACATTGGTTTGGAAATTACTGACAAATCAGTCAAGTTATGACATGTTAGTTATTCAACTGTGGGTGGTTGGTGGGTGCTCTGGTGTGGTTTGCTCCTTCTTTCCTGTCAAAAGCTATCGTCCTTCTCTCTCCTCCATCTCCTGTTTGTGTTTGTTACTCTCTTATAATTGCCGAAGATTGCGAGCGCCGTAAAACCTCTACTAAAACAAAACAGACTCTCTTGTAACATCTCTAATCTTCGGCAATAATTAATATATGACCTTATTGTGCTGCAAGTGCCGCAAAACTCTTACTTAAGAAAATATTCACCCTTCAGGGACATCCTGCCTCCTCAGTACTCTGTAGTGGCGTCAGTGATCTAGTGGTTAGGCTACCGGACTCGCAATCGTGAGGTTGCGGGTTCGGGGATTCGAGCCGCGGGCCAGACGTTGTGTCCTTGGGAAAGACATTTGACACGAATTTCCTCACTTCACCCAGGTAGAAATGGGTACCCAGCTTTAGACAGTGAAAGATCTTGTCAGTTTGTTAGTGTTTGACCGCTTAACCAGCTGTTTGCACTGTATTTTTATTAGTAGAGGGTTTCACGGCGTTCGCAACTGCATAAGGTCATTTGAGCGCCAGTTTGCACTGTATGCTTCCCGGGAAGCTGAGAATGTTTCTGAGAGAGATAATCTACAAATGGTTTTGTAACCTAAACTAGGAGCACAACTACATGTGTCGACAAAAATGTGCGAAACAGATTCTCGTTGCAACAAATCACTTAGTGCAACTTTGTGAACTTCTGCAACACGCTCAGGTATAATCTATCTTAATATGGAGAACGTCTGCAATACGTACAGGTAATGTGTAACTAAATGTGGAAAACTTCTGCAATACGTACAGGTAATGTGTAGTGTAACTAAATATGGAGAACGTCTGCAATACGCACAGGTACTGTCTAACTAGCAGTAATGGGTACCTGACTTCGAGTTGGGGAAGTAAAGGCGGCGTGGTAAGGAACTGGTCACCCTACCACAATATGCCGAAGGCCCAGGAAGTTGTCTCACTAACAAGGCAATCCCCAATGTCCGGATCGGATGCGGAAACAACTTTGCTTTTTACTGTCTAAGTGTGGAGAACTTAGCGAAATAAACTTGATGGATGTGTTTCATGTTGTTTATGTTCAAGATGGCCGTCGTCGTTTCCATGACGATTATAGCAACCATGAACAACTAATATGATCACATAGCTTTTGAAGGGACTTCCGTTTATCTACATCATGTGTGTATGTGTGTGTGTGTGTGTGTGTGGAGGGGGGGGGTTGTCGCAACTGCATAAGGTCATATGAGCGAGCGGGACACATTACATTTTTTCAGTTGGTAGTAAATTTTGAATTTGGACCGGATGGCGCCGAAGCCTACTCTTATCGATTTTAGACCACCGAATGATCTTTAACGTGCGTAACATGCACACGGGCCCTCCGAGATTTTTCGCCCTTGTCCAAGAAGGCTAGGTGTAGATCTTTCCTACCAGAAGATCAGGGGTGTGGCTGAAAGACAGCAGTAAGGAGGAGCCAAGGAGTAGCAGTAGAAAGGCTGCAGAAAGAGTCAGGAGCCCAGAGGAAGGGGCAAATAGTGTGAGGGGGTGGGGGCAGAAAGAGGAGACGAAAGCAGACGACAGAATATTGCTACACAGCAGGAAAGGAGGTGAAAGGAGACAATTTTCGAAAATAATTTTTTTTCGGTCGCTACCCGGATTCGAATCCGGGACCTTTGAATGGGAGGCCAACACCTTAACTTCTAGACCACGAGAGCCCCCACGTAATGTGTGTTGAGATATTTGGTATCAGGCTATTGATATACTCTATTGTAATGACTGCCCTCCACTGGACACCCGAAGGGCATTGCAAGAGGCGCAGACCCAGAGTGACCTGGAGACGCACAGTAGAGTTTGAAATGAAGTCCTGGAACCATTCGTGGGGGACGTTGACCAAGATGACCCAAAGCAGACAGAGCTGGAGATCCTTTGTTGCTGCCGTAAACGCCAGATGGCATAATGGGTAGTAAGTAAGTATTGATATACTTGGGTGCGGGTCTCGAAGGAAGCTCCTGCCGTTTTATCTTCATTAATCCGTGGATGTGTACCAACAACGTTGTACTAAGAAGGAAATTTGAAAGTTTTGACAATCGTACAATTCACTACTGATTTTTGTAACCTTAACCCTATCCATAGTCGTGTTTTACTATCGTATTCATACGACGTGGGGAACTCTGTGCCACCACTTTCCAAAGAGGAAATTTTCTCGTTAATCCGATCCGTACGCTTTGCATAGCAGTCTCTCAAAAGGATTTTTTTGAGAAATACTGCAAGTTTCCAAGAGATCTTCGCACTAGAAGTATTCTAAAATGTGAAGAATACAACCCTGGGTGTACAAATGGCCCCTGGGCGTA
>NW_004798289.1:266944-268469 GCF_000002075.1 Aplysia californica | reverse complement strand
ACCAACCAACCAACCAAACAAGCAAATAAACGAGCAAACTAACGAACAAACAACTGACAACTGGAACAAAACAGCAAAGCAAAAGGAACGCTTCTGAAAGGACGAACACTTGCCTGGCCGAATGAACAAAGTACAAAGCCAGCTGAATTAATTTATGGGGGTGGGGGCAGAAAGAGGAGACGAAAGCAGACGACAGAACATTGCTAGAGAGCAGGTTCGGAGGTGAAAAGAGACACTTTTAGAAAAGAATTTTTCGGTCGTTACCCGGATTCGAAACCTGGACCTTTAAATGAGAGGCCAACACCTTAACCTCTAGACCTCGAGAGCCACCTAACAAGATTTTCAGAAGCTTGACCAGAAGTTTCGATCCTTAAAAACTTGTCAAATTGTTCAAATTTGACTTATCGTAATTTGCTTACTTTTTGCAATTGGAGGTATGTGCTTTTTAAGGGAGGAAGATTTTTAAAAAAGAGGGGGTGTGTGTGGTTGGGGGGGATGGGTGCACTAGAGGCCGTTCCGAGGTCAATAATGTGTTGTGTCTACTTGATTGAGCTGTATCAGAATGCCTAGCCCCGGGCCTTGGTATAAATTAAGCCCAGTGGCTTAGCAAGCTTTAGTGTTCTCGTATACACGCCTTATATAAATACATTTTCCAATATCCAATATTCAATTTGAAATTTTTGTTTAAATGTCTAATCCCAGCCTCCCCTTCCCCCGGAAAGCACAGATATACATATATATTTCAAAATAAAGTGCAGACACAGGAGTAAACATGTTTTTATCCACTATGTAAAACTTTCTCTCCACTGTTTCACTCAATATAGATAACGCGCGCGTTATTATCAGATTTGCATTATTGTTCCTGGATGAATACAATAGGAGTTATCACGTCTCAGGCATAACGTTTCCGAAATATGACGTTGCTGGAGTTTGTTTTTCGATCAAATCTCCATAGGCTGGACAACGAAACAAGGTACATGTAGTTCTGGTTCTGTATAAAGTAGGAACTCTAGCTGATATTCTTCCATTTTGGAATACAATTCGGCTTGTCTAAATCATATTCGAGACCTCGTGTGTTCAGCGCTGAACAGTCAAGTTTGCGTTCCAGTTTGGTGTTTTGAACAGGCAAGTTTATGTCCCAGTTCGATGTTTTGTTGATATCTTGCCTGTTTTATTATGGCCATCAACGGAATATATGTATTTAGATTTTTTTAAAACCCACAGTATTGCGTCGCAATTTTATAATTTAGTTCTTTGAAAAACTCTTTGAAAGTATTTCCATCTTCCTTGTGCTACTTTAAAAAAAAAAGGGAAAAAAAGAGGAGTCCAGACTATCATTATGGATCCTCGGGGACTTCAAATTCACTTTTGAGAGGAGGTACAGAGTAGATTCGAGAGGCAGGAACAAGTAAACGAGCTAACGTACAATAAATGGTCACTCGCATACGTGCAAGGTGTCTGATACACCCACCCATAATCGCTCTTAAAAATACTCTCAGGGAGAGAGAGAGAGAGAGAGAGAGAG
>NW_004798289.1:264828-266666 GCF_000002075.1 Aplysia californica | reverse complement strand
AGAGAGAGAGAGAGAGAGAGAGAGAGAGAGAGAGAGAGAGAGAGAGAGAGACTCCCCAATGCCCCATACGCTGAATTAGCTCTTTTGTGCCAGTGGCAGATACATGGGTGTGTCATTAAGAAAATTGATGTGGCCGCTGTTGTGCACGCTTGCGTGACTGTGAAGGAAAAGATTGTACAATGTACAGTTTTCGGGTACGGCTGTATTCACGCAGATAGGGACAGACATGGGTCAAGATAACACATGGATAGAATAATATATAAATTAGATATATATCATGAAATTGATGTTGAATGTGTCTGGCAGGGTGTGAGACTGAACTTGATAAAGAATAAAATAGAATATTATTATGGTCAATCAATAAAAGAAGGTGATGTCTGAAACGTATAAAAACGTTTTTTGGAGCCCTTCAAATGTCTTTTTCTCGTTAGGAAAAATGTGATGGACTGAACATAGGGTTCATATTGATAGCAAGTGAGCAGACTGATTCTCTCTGTAAACTGGCACAGAAAAGTGCTGCTAAGTTGGATGTTGATGTGTTACAAATTGTCCGTTCAGTTCTATCAGTAGATATTCTAATGTCCCTGCAGCTTTGGGCCTGTGATTTTGGTATACTGAGCTGCTAATTTACAAATCGACATTCACCGTGATTTCATGTTTTGTTTATTTATTTATTTATTTGTTTATTTGGTTGTTTGGTTGTATTGTTGTCTGATCTGGTTTTCGTGAGTCTGGGCTGTACAGTTTTCTGCGGCGCCACAAAAACCGCGTCTTGACTGTCTGCCCGGATTCCCGTGAGGCTCCCAGTGTTCTGAATGCAGCGAATGGAAAAAAAAAGTTTAAGAGTTAGAGTGCTGGGAAAAAAAGAAAAAGACAAAAAAAAGGAGGGGGAGGAGGTGGCTGTTTAAGATTACAGCATGCGTTCTAACGGCGCCACCCATTTTTTTTTTTGCAACTGCCGGGCTTTTTTCTAAGGTCAGTTCCGCATAAGCAAGCGGGAATAATTGCTCGAAAATCTGCCCCGTCCCCTCTCTTTTTCGTTTTCGAAAAGGGGGGGGGGGAGGTGAAACAGGGGTACGTAACAGACCTAGAGATGTAACCCCTTTGATTTTGAGACAGCACAAGGATGCTTTTGTTGAGCTTTATACATTCTTTCTTTCTTTCCGTCTTCCTTTCTTTTTTCTGTCTCCCTGTCTTTGATTCTTTCTTTCTTTTTACTTCTGGCTCTTGTATTCTACTTCCGAAGTAAATTATGTGCCAGCTACGGCGTAAAAGACATAATCAACACCCCCCCCCCTCTCCCGGGCGGTGCCACTGACTGGTGTCTTTAGGCCATTCCCAAAAGGGGGACATTAACTTGTTCTTATGCACAGTAGAATTGTAAATGGGCTAATTCAACAATGCCATGCTCATAACTGTGCCTGAACCGTAACTGGGAACTGCTCCCTTTTCTTTCCTAGTCCTTACTGTGGTCATTTTCCTCTACTTCTTTTGTATGTTTGTCATACTCTTGTGACCCGCTATTTCCAAGGTGCCTTGATAGTCGAAGCAAACTTTATGTTGTTGAAGCTAGAGTGGTGAGCAGAGTAAGCCTGATTCCTTTTAAAGACTTCTCTCTTGACATCCACCCCTTGGCGCTCACATGACCTTTTATGCAGTTGCGAGCACCGTAAAACCTCTTCTAAAACAAACAAACATAATCAAATAAAGAATCTGTAAACTGCTTTCGATAATGAACGGGGAAGTGGAGTGTAGGATATTAGTGCCTCACTTTCGTAGCTCCAGTCAAGATGCTCTTCTGTGAGTCCGGGCTTTTGATGCCCCGCACGCACGCACGC
>NW_004798289.1:259325-262116 GCF_000002075.1 Aplysia californica | reverse complement strand
CAAACAAGTTAAAACAAAACAAACACCCCCCCCCTAAAAAAATCTGGAAAAGGAAAATCCTACAACAAAGCGAAGAAACAGAACTAGGAAAGTATAAATAAAGTGGAGGGGGAAAGGGAAAAAAAAACACAACAAAAAACAAAAAGCGAAACTATGAGTAAGCTCGATGTGTTAGCACACAAGGAATATTTTATATTAACCAAAATAATTATAATATTACGTTTATTTTTAAGCCAGCCCGCCAAATGTATCTAGGTCAACGTGATTGCTGCATCCCGTATCCTTTATTACGTGGCAATCTCGACACCCACAACTACAGCAGAGACATTATTTTCCTGCTCTTTTCCATACCTGACCGCAGACGTCCCTGTTGTTATGTCTGTGCATGCACTCTTTGGAGTCATCGTCTCCCCGATACGTTGAAAGTTGAAAGAAAAGACACCCCCCCCCCAACCAACTCCTCCGTTTTCTTCCATTCGAGACCCAAAATGTGCGGGTCTTTCCCTTTCACCACGCGCATGTAGCCCGTCTGGTCGAGGATTACTTGCGGTTATTTATTGTGCTTCCCATGCTTAAATTTCCGTCGGGAGACGAGTGTAGTCAAGGGTAATTTAACTCGAGAAGACAAATGCGCACACTGTACTGATCCGACCTCGTGCTGGCTCCCACAGCGGTGCCATAGTGGGGCGTCGTCCGCCTAATCTATATATTATATTTGTGAAAGTTCGGTACTTTGGTCGCTTAAAACTTCCGAACCCCATAACTTTTGAATTTGAAAAAAATAAAAAAAATAACGGTGGTTCCGAATCATTTAAAGGGTGCACAGTTAAATTAAAGAGTCTGAAGTTACCGCGTAGAGAAGGTTTTTTTTTTTTTGTCCTCTTAAAAACTTTCACGCTCTTGTTGGAAGGTCCAGTTAAGTAGACACGTACATTTGCAGAAAAGATAATACACAGTAGATAGACTTTACCCCCCCCCCCCTCTCTCTCTGTTGCTTTCTAAAGCTCCCAATCATACACGCCACCACTAGTATAGCCCCCCTCCCCCTCTCTCTCTGTCGTTCTCTCACTTTCTCGCTCTCTTTGTCTCTCTCTCTCTCTCTCTCTCTCTCTCTCTCTCTCTCTCTCTTTCTCTCTCTCAATCACACACATACAGACACCCACACACAAATACACCAACACAGGCACTGGCATTCTCTCACGCCCCCTCCCCCCTACTCTCTTTTAACAGTCTGCCTGCCCTTGTCGTTGCCGTCATTTATCATTGTCGTATGTCAAAATAACCAGGTTTTCAGGAAAAGCAAAACTCCATTATTTTGCTCAGGACAGAACATAGTATTATCTTTATACAAAATGTTTAATTCATCTAAATCTGTTACTGATGTGACAAGAGAAATGAGACAAGGCCCTATTCATTCCTTTGCTCGGATGCTCTCTTAAAAAAGCTACGTTTCCCTGGTCTTTCCCCGATACCCATTTGTTAAGGTTCCCTAAGTAGGTTGCTCTGGGCCTACCCCTGCCTCGTTTGCCTTCAATTTTGCCAGTGAGAGCTAGATGTTCAAGACCTGTATGTCTATTCAGGTGTCCCAAAATACAAACAACTGCATTAATTGTCGTTTTCTGATTTTTTTTACAATGAGTGTCCGACGTAGGCTTCACCAAGCACTACCTAATATTATAAGCTTGTGTCAAGATGTTCACTTATACATCTTTTAAAAGTATGTAACGTGGCGTGCAGGCCTCTGTCGCAACACGTGCAACAGCGTATATCACAAGGATGCGTGTGGGTGGGTGGCGGGTGCCCAAGTGTGGTTTGTTTCTTCGCTTATTTCCCATCGAACAGATATCGCCCTTGTCTCTCCTCCTTTTTTGTGTGTTTGTTGCTCCCTTATAAGGCTTCTAATTCAGAACATAATATGTGACCCAATTGTGTTGCAAGCGCCGCGAAACGCTCACTAGATGCATAATCTATATCTTATGAAATCTGTTCCTCGCGTTTTTTTGTTGTTGATCCCCGTTATGGCCTGAGCCATATGGAATATCCGAAGTAATTGTGTACTTTAAAGCTTACCCCTCCCCCCTCCGAAATACGACTATGGAGAGAAATCTTGTTCGATTTTAACAGCTTAAAGGAAGCCCCCCTGCGAATAACAGAGTAAATGAAAAGAAGAGATTAGGCAATAATCCGATTTTAAAATAATTCGCTTACGTTTCTCTCACTGTTGTTAGTAAGTGGATGCTTGGGCAAAAGGGTCATTGCAATGTTATTGAATTGTAGAAGTTTCACGCTCCTGTTGACACTATTTAAAAGGTTATAAGGGAGCTGGCTGCTTCGACCCTGCCTTTCAAGGCCTACCAGGAAATAGACGGAGATACTAAGTAACAATTCTTCCCGCACGTGAATCGAACCCACGTTTTCTGCATGTGGCGGTGGAGAGCCTAACCGCTACGCCACGGACGCTGTTTGGTAAAAGGATCAATGTTGCCACTGATTTATGTACACCAACGACTCAAGGTCCTAGTTTTTCAGAGACCACGTGTGGTGCTCTTTAATATCAGTGTTAACGTGTCCATGTTCCTTTTCAAATATATTACTCTGACCTAGTATTGATCGCTTTGGCTCGTGGCCCATCGTGCAAATTGAATTTGTTTTAAACGAAACACAGGTTTTCAAGAAAGAACTTGGAATTCTAAAAGCGGAGAGTTTTAGGTATTCACAAACGGTGACGACCATCGCATAGTCACTTCATCTACAACAACAACAACAATACTACCAACACCACCACCACCAC
>NW_004798289.1:257988-259218 GCF_000002075.1 Aplysia californica | reverse complement strand
CCACCACCACCACCACCACCACCACCACCAACAACAACAACAACCACAACCACATGTACTACTACTGCCGCTACCACCTCCACCACCACGTCGACGACAGCTAAAACAACGATTGCGACGACAACAGAATCCCTGCCCCTATTTGCTAGTGGCCACATTAAAAAGACAAGTTTTGGCTCTCTGTCACTGATTTCACACGCCCGTCTTTTTCTTTGTTTGGATGTCCTAAATTTTTTAGCACTGTTAATTTGTCGCTCAAACGACTACTTCACTGTGCCTGAACTACAACAGGGAACTGCTGCTTTTTCTTTCCTAATCCTTACTATAGTCATTTTCACTCTACTTGTTTTGTATGTTTGTCACACTCTTGTGACCCGCTATTTCCAGGATGCCTTGATAGTCGAAGCAGACTCTGTGGTGTTGGAGCTAGAGAGGTGAGCAGAGTAAGTCTGATTCCCTGTAAGGACTTTTCTGTTGACATCCACCCCTTGGCGTTCATGTAACCATATGCAGTTGCGAGCGCCGTAAAACCTCTACTAAAACGAAACGAAACGAGTATTGTGTGTGGACCTCTATGTCTGATTAAGTTGCTCGAAAACCGCCGTGCTTTCTCTTCTGAACGTTCAGTTGTTAAATTCAGAAGCTTTGTATATTCTAATTTGTTTCGAGTTCAGTTCAAGATGTTGTCTGGTCGTGATGTGAATACTCTGCTACAGGAAGGTATTCAAACAGTATTAGCGGAATGGAAATTATACCTTGTCTAATATGTGAGGTCATCTCTTGTCAGTGTTGGAAAAGAAAAAAGTTTCGTGAAAGCAAGATTAACCCACCACTTTCAAGAGATGCTTTTTATGTAATTTTGTTATGCTGGTTTACGTAATTGTAATTGTTGTTAGGATCGGTAGCAGTGAGTGGTCTTTTGTGCTGTGCTCATTCTTATGTAACGTTTGCACTGTACATGTTACCCGAGTAGGGCAGTTTTTTTCTTTTGAGAACATTTTGTAATGGGTTTGATTAATGGAATATAGATATTTTTGTGCCTCGCCTACTTTGTTCGAGCTTTTTCATATGAAGCTCAATGGTGCTCCATGCTGTTGCACACGTTAAATTATAGTGCATTTATAAAGGCGAAACTATAACTAGTTTTGTAAAGGGAAAAGTGATACATTAATTAATTGTAAAGCGCAAAAAGCATGCTACAGAGCGTGGATATACGTTATTATTATTATT
>NW_004798289.1:254999-256726 GCF_000002075.1 Aplysia californica | reverse complement strand
AGAGATAGAGAGAGAGAGAGAGAGAGAGAGAGAGAGAGAGAGAGAGAGAGATTAACCGGTCACAGCAGTGATTAACTTGCTTTGAAATGTTTGTCTAACGTAAATTCAGTTACCTGTGTTTGGTTTAAGCGCGTCCCATTCTTAACGGATCGCGCGGGTCTACTCGAGACCTTTTGATCCCCCGACATTCATTCATACCTTGGTTCCCTCTTTACGAGAGTTACAGTTGTCGTACTTCCTCTCCTGGGAACAGGCTACTTTACTATAAACCGTTCTGGTATTATAGTGACTGGACTAAGTAGTCGGATTACCCCTGTAAACTGATAGCATGCTGGAAATACAATATTATTATATATTGACCAGAAACATGAAGTAGTTACTATTTATGACGTGGGCTCGTTTGCCGCTTGACTGCACTGTTTCTTCTTATCATTGCCGCTGGATCGGAAAAGTAAAGTAAGTTCTTCTCATAACTTTTGAACTAAAAAGCTTTTTTGAGATTTAGCTGAAATTTGCTAAGGCTATATCTCTATCGTGATGCCGATATTCTATAAATTTGGATTGCGCTGTCCTGCTAAAGATACCCTGTGATTTTCTTTTTAGTAAAACATATGGCAGATGCTGAAGGCCAGCGTAAGAAGGGAACGTTCAAGCTAGTTTCCTGTGACGTGCACTGTTTAGTCAGCTAGAGGGCGTAATGTACCTTTACTTCATTCATTTAGGTACTCCTCCCTTTGTACAACCCATGGGTTTTGTTAGGATAGTCCAAACACCCCATCGCGTTCCTCACGGTAGCGAGTGTTTTTAGGGGAAGCCCAGGGGCCTACGTGTTCAAGGTAAATTAGACTGGTACGATGCACAAATTTCGGGGAAAATGCTTAAGGAGTACCTGAATAAGCATTCTGTACACTGGGGTTCGTAATTTCTCAATGTAATCGGTTCCGATCTTTTGGAGACACAATTTATGTATCACGTATATTGAGAAAAATAGCAACAAAGCCAAGTTTCTTTTATCATATTGAAAATTGGAAAGGGGGGGGGGTTAAAGATAAAGGGTTTTGTCCAAGGAAATGTTTTGTTTCTACTTGGCTCCATCAAGCTTTAAGGCAGATTTTATACATTCCCAAAGTATAGGCTTTTTAGACAAATGGGTTTACTTGCTTCTTAGTCATCAAGGGAATGTTTTTTCTCCCTCGGTTTAGTTCTTGTCTAAGGACGTTCTTAGAGATTTTGCTGACTGCTTTCTGTAAACTAGTTAACCATTCTGAAAATTCACAATAAGCCCTCTAGTAGCTCTGTTTATTTCCAACGTGTCGTTTATGAGACTGTCCCTCTTATGTTTTCTCATGAGCATCATAGCCGCGTCAGCATTCTGGTGATATCTCTGAGCCAGTTCTTTTTACTGCCCGATTTATTCATACTGTGTGTCGCCTTTTCGTTGGCTGAAGTAAACTAGATCTTGACAAACGGGGAATTTTTTTTGTCCATGCATCTCATATGCGAAGCGTTGCACAGATCGATTTTTTTCCTTTGAAATCCCTCTGTCATTCACACACAATAGCGTTTTTATTGAAGCACGAACTAATTTCGCTCAATTTTGTACCTATGGTTGTTTGGTTTTTAGTCATTTTTTTTTCGTAAGGTTTTTTGCGGCATTTATCTCTGTCTGTCTGTCTGTCTGTCTGTCTGTCTGTCTGTCTGTCTGTCTGTCTGTCTGTCTGTCTGTC
>NW_004798289.1:253670-254684 GCF_000002075.1 Aplysia californica | reverse complement strand
ACACACACACACACACACACACACACATGTGCGCGCGCATTTATCTTACACACACACATCTTACACATACACACAAACACATAAACAGACACAGTTTGTGGGTCTTGACCTCTGCCGAGCCATCGAACCCAGGTTAAGAGCCGCTAATCTAGATCATTGAGACCGGGCTGCTACGGCCTTGCTTGTCAGAGCAAACATAGGCTGCATGGGATAATGTAGCATGAGCATCCCCTGAGAAAGACAGGGGTAATGGAGGAAAAAAACAAGAACACCCAGACTTATACACAAGGGAATGGGACTCGTGTTCTTTTGCGTGTAAAACAAATACCCTAACCATTACGACACATACGCCGATAGAAAAGTTGGACGGGTGCCTGTGGTATAGCTGTTAGCCACTTCGCCGTTGGTTGCCGAAGACTTGAGTTTGTTTCCCGTGCAGGGAGAATTTTTGTCGAGTATCTTGGGTCTTTCTGCTGGGACATCGTGTCCCTTTCAACCCGGGTTTGTCGCGACATAATACCTTCATAAAAGGACAATAAAGAAAAAGAAAGTAAAAGAAAATACCCCCACCACAGACTCCGACAGATACGTTTTGACCATACTGAGGTATAATTTGCTGAACGCGACAAGGACGATGTTCTGTCTCTTAACTTAATGACTTACTGAGAGACAAAACCTGCCTGCAGACCAAACAGCCACTGTTTCATCCCCAGAGGCTGCTCGAGTTAGTTTTTCAACAGATAGGTGTCTTTTAATAATAATGGCAATGCAGATTATTTTTATAGCGCCTGCTCCCGTCGGAACACAGCTGTCGAGGGGTTGTACGTAAATCCAAGCACAAGAACAATGTGAAAAAATGAATACTGTATTTGCTCAAATGAATGAAGAAATGACACACGCTCACGGTTGCCGCCCACTTATGGGCTCGGACACATGCACTCACTTGTACTCATATATACACATGCGCATCCCCTCTCCCTTTTACACCCACGAGTGGCTTTCACTCCCCCCCCT
>NW_004798289.1:245653-249287 GCF_000002075.1 Aplysia californica | reverse complement strand
CACACACACACACACACACACACACACACTCACACACACTCACACACACATACACACACACACAATAAACAACCCGCCCAATTTAACAAAAAATAAATCTAAATACCATTTAGACACCTGAATAAAAGGCTGGAAATTTGTACGAACCATGTTGACAGTTTAGTCTGAACCTTTCCACAAAGTGAGTTACACATTTGGGTTATGACTATAGATGTAGCGACTTTCATTGTGAGAGGAAGTTTGATTGATTTTTTGGAAGGAGTACGACATCACCCCAAGCCTTCTATTTCGTAGCCGAAATCACCAAGGCGAATACTCAAGCAACACAGTAAACCTCGCATATTTAGCTGCAACACGCTCTTTGCTTGACTGCCCTTTTATTTAAAGGTCACGCTAGGCTATGGTGACGCTTCAATCAAATGGAAAGGAAAGAGAGAAGCTATTGTACCAGTGGATTGTTTTGTTATAAAGCGACGATTTTGTTAGATCGATCAATCTAGTCATGCTGTTTTTTTTTAAAATTGGAGTTTGACGGTACCCCATTCATTTTGTTAAGAGCAGACGCGGTTGTTGTTGTTTTTTTGGGTTATTTTTTTTTTTGGCGGGGGTGGTCATTGTTGTTGGTTTTTTTTTGTTTTTTTTCTCTCTTGGTCCGTGGCACTTGATTTCGGGGAAGAATCGCGAACGGGGTGTGTATTGAACCTGGATTGTTTTCGAGAAATTTTCAAAAGTCTCCCTTCTTTTTTTAAGCGCGGGCGTTAACTGCGGAGATCGGACCTCTTGAATTACTTTCCTATTGTTTGAGGGGGCGCTATATCATAACAAATTATGGGTTCCGGTTTGTATGACGAGCACACAAGGCGGATCCGATTTCCTGGGCGGATGCTATCACGTGTGGGGATGACTACATCTAGTTGAGTAAGTGTCTGCCTGCACTCCCCGGGAGATGTTCGATTTAGTGCACGGTCTCCTGGGAAATTAAGACTGCAGTGTAAGGTATACCGGTAGGGTATTCACATCTCTCCTACATTATCGCTTCTACCACCATCGTCAAACACGTCATCGGTTTTTTTTTTTGGTTTTTAAAAAAATATATTGCAGTAAGCATTGTTCTATCTTTTGTTCTGATTCTGATAAGAGAATGATAATGATAACACTTCCAGTACCGTTTGCTATAGCTAATATTATGATGCACTTTGAAAAAACAAACAAGTGTTGAGGTGTTGGCCTCTCATTCAAAGGTCCCGGGTTCGAATCCTGGTACCGACGGAAACATTTTCTTCTCTAAAATTGTCTCCTTTCACCTTCTTTGCTTCTCTCTTTCAATACTCTGTCGTCTTCTTTTGTCTCCACTTTCTTCCCCCACCTCATCACCTCCTTTGCCCCTTCCACTCTTTCTGCAGCCTTTCTACAGCCTTTCTACAGCTACTCCTTGGCTCCTTCTTACTGCTGTCTTTCCGCCACACCCCTGATCTTCTGGTAGGAAAGATCTACACCTAGCCTTCTCGGACATGGCGAAAAAGCTTGGAGGTTCTGTGTACAAGTTGCGCACGTTAAAGATCCCTTGTTGGTCCAAAATTGATGAGTAGGCTTCGGTCGCCACCCAGGAAAAATACAAAATTTCCTACCAATTGAAAATGTTTGTGTCCCGCGCGCTCATTTGACCTTATTTATTTTTGGTTGGCCCTAACAAGCAGTGACGAAGACCACCTCGGAACTGATCTACTTTTAATCGATTATTAATTAATAATTAATTAATTAATTAATAAATAAATTAATTAATTAATTAATTAAGGGGAAAATTGTAGAAATGTAGTCGTTTTCTTGCTGACTCTTCTTGGACTACAATTCAAAACTACCTACCGTTCCCATCGATAACCACAGCTATTATGCACGCAACCTCGACAGCTTCAAGAGCAGCACAATCACATCAACAGCTACGACGGTCCTTTCCCCAGCACTACCAAAACCATAAACGCCTCCACTGTCGGGTGACGTCGGTGGCCTAGTGGTTAGGCTACCGAACTCGTAATCGTGAGATTGCAGATTCGGGGGTTCGAGTCTCAGCTTGGTCCGACGTTGTGTCCTTAGGAAAGGCACTTTACACGAACTTCCCACTTGGCTAGGTCCTATCGGAGACGGACGTTAAACTAGGAGGTCCCGCCCCTTAAATAACCTGATAGTGTTGATAGGGGTGTTGAAACCGTACCATTTTTATCCAATGTCCACGCTGACACAACCTAAAACAGCAGTAACATCGTTTTCTTGCTTGCATTTTTTTCCAAAAGAACACGAGGACGGCCGAGCGCTCCTCTATAAAAACAAACAAAAAACAAAACCTTTGTTTTAGTAGAGGTTTTACGGCGCTCGCAACTGCATAAGTTCATATGAGCGCCAAAAACAAAACCTTTTCGACTCAGAGTAGCAGCATCTCGTATAATGATGCTATTTTTTTCATGTTTCTCCAAGGAGTTTAACGGCACTGGCAGTACAAATAGGTCATATAAGTGCCGAAGATGAGAGGTGTTATAAGAGAGTAACCTATCAAAAAAAGGAGAAGGAGGAGAGATACTGACGATAAACGTTGGAACGGAAAGAAGGAGCAAACCATAGGCCTTCTTAGACCCAGAGCACCCGCGCGCCAACCACCCACGTTTTTCCTCGCAGAACTCTCACTTTGGTCGCGAGGGCGCCCCTGGTTTCCTTGAATGGACACAGTATGGACACAACTTATTTTTCGCTGTTGGTTGTTTTTGCAGAAGTCCGGTGCTGGCGACCTGTGCTCGATTCCACGACAGGCGATGTTCTTCGAATTGAGCTGTTTGGGGGTTTTCTTTCACGGGTCTGCGCCTTCTTGTTCCTGTCCTCTTAGTTAGTTCTGTCGCATTAAACACGGGAAGTTGGGAGGAACCCGTCTTTTGTGAATTAAATGGCTGTTGTAGTGAAAGGGGCGTGCCACCCATAACTGACTGTGTTGTCGGCTGCCCTCGAGTGCACGACATTGACCGCATGGTTTACTTGGAGGACAGAGCTCTGCGGGTGATTGTCGGGCGCTCCAGTGTAGCTTGCTCCTTCTTTTCTATCAAACGCCTATCGTCCTGATTTCTCCACGTTCTCTTCTTGTGTTTGTTACTCTCTTGTAACACCTCTAATCTTCGGTACTTATATGAACTCACTGTGTTTGCAAGTGCCGTAAAACTCTTACTAAAAAATCATTCTAGTATAGGTTCTCGTCCTGGGATGTGTCTCATAGTACTTTGTTTGGAGTGCATCGGGAACATTAAATAGTAACAGGTCTGTTTCAGCTTTCTCTGGTGCGACTGTTTGTTTTTTTCTTCTGACGTGTGTGCTAAGCTATGTCCAAGGTAAGTTTAACTTAACATTGATTAAAGTACATGTATCTTCCTTTTTGAAGTGTTTCTCTCTCTTTTTTAAAACAAGAAGGTACAGACGACCCCGCCCCCCAAAAAAAAACAACAACAACAACAAACAAACAAACAACTAAAGACAAAAAACAACAACAACACCAACCCCCAACAAAAAACCAACAAAAAACAAACAAAAAACCCACCAAAAACAACAACCACAAAAAAACACCAAAATAACAACCCCCCCCAAAAAAAAACAAAAAACA
>NW_004798289.1:242913-245472 GCF_000002075.1 Aplysia californica | reverse complement strand
AGAGGGAAACCTCAAAAAAAAAGACAAAAATAACTAACAGTCAAACAAACAAACAACTAACGACAACAGGAAAAAGAAACAAAACTCAAATACAATAACGAATCAAACACAGCCACCAAGAATAACTTCCAAAAAATCGCTCAAGCGAAAAAAAGGATTATAATTCATTACGAAATGGGTTGGAGGTTTTCGTACATCCGCGTTCCCAGATCTGTCTTTTTAGAGTTCCGTCATGCAAACAGTAGCTGTCTCGTGTGTTATATCGCAGCACTCTTGGTGTTAATGTTGGTGTCAGTATCTTACTAGCCAACAAGTCAAGTTTCCCTCTTTGTGTCTTGCAGTCTTTTTATCTAAATCTAAATACTTTGTACTCATTTCCTTTATCTTTCCCGTTTGAGTGCTTGCTTTCCTTTCTCGTCTCCGCGTCCCAGGATCTGTTGAAATGCCCATGCGTCTTTGTGTGTCCGCGCACTACACTTACTACGACCACTGCTATTACTGTTACTTCAGCAACTACTGACTGCTGCAGCTGCTGTCCTCATGTGGATGGTTGGCGGGTGCTCTGGTGTGGTTTGCTCCTTCTTTCCTATCAAACATCTATCGTCTTTAGCTCCCCTCCTTTTTTTGTGTTTGTTACTCTCTTGTAACACCTCTAATCTTCTTTTTTTTCTCTTTTTTTTTTGGTAAGTGTTTTACGGCGCTAGCAACTGCATAAGGTCATATGAGCGCGCGGGACACGCCTAATATTTTCAGTTGGTAGGAAATTTTGAATTTTGCCCGGGTGGCGGCCGAAGCCATCTCTTGTCGATTTTAGACCACCAAGGGATCTTTAACGTGCACAACTTGCACACGGGCCCTCCGAGATTTTTTTGCCCTTGTCCGAGGGGGCTAGGTGTAGATCTTTCCTACCAGAAGATCAGGGGTGTGGCGGAAAGACAGCAGTAAGGAGCCAAGGAGTAGCAGTAGAAAGGCTGCAGAAAGAGTCAGGAGCCCAGAGGAGGGGGCAAAGGAGGTGAGGGGGTTGGGGCGTTGGGGCAGAAAATGGAAATGAAAGCAGACAACAGAACATTGCTAGAGAGCAGGAAAGGAGGTGAAAGGAGACAGAGAAGAAAATGTTTCCGTCGTTACCCAGATTCGAACCCGGGACCTTTGAACGAGAGGCTAACACCTTAACCTCTAGGCCACGAGAGCCCCCTCTAATCTTCGCCACTTATATGACCTTATTGTGTTGCAAGTGCCGTAAAACTCTTACGAAGACTGTCCTCATCACCACCACAATAACAATGAATGACAGCGGCCAGCAAATCTACCAAGAAGAAGACTTCAGGTGTAGGAGAGCTTCCCAACAAGATGTGATATACTCCAGTTTTAGAAAGTAAATTTTGCTGTTTTATACGTTTGATCCGAATGGGTCTGTGCATCTCAAGGAAAGTGATACGGAAAGTTTTATACTGTGAGAAGCAACCCCCCCCCCCTTCTCTCTCTCTCTCTCTCTCTCTCTCTCTCTCTCTCTCTCTCTCTCTCTCTCTCTCTCTCTCTCTCTCTCTCTCTCTCTCTCTTATATATCTATCTATCTAACCCCCGGCGCCCCACCAGTAAGAAAAGTAAAGAAGTGAACAGCTGCATTTACATTGTTATTGTTACACTTACCGCCATGTTGTGTTTTGCTGCGCCTCTCTTTTCACACTTGATCCCCTTTATCGTTGAAAAAGTACTTTTGGTGGGTGGTTGGCGGCTGCTCTGGTGTGGTTTGCTTCTTCTTTCCTATGAAACATCTATTGTCCTTATCTCTCCTTCTTCTCTTTATGTTTGTTACTCTCTTGTAACACCTCTACTCTTCTGGTGCTCATATGACCTTATGCAGTTTAGAGCGCCGTAAAACCTCTACCAAAACTTAAAAAGTACCTTTGTAACTTTCAATACTACTCAACGCCTTTTGCGACCCAAGAAAAAACAAATCAGAACCAACACCCCCCCCCCCAAAAAAAAATAATTAAAAAATTACTCAACAACAATAAAAATAAAAGAGTGGTGGCAGCTTTTACATGTGTTAGAGCTGTACCTATTCGACTCTACTGTTCAAAATTAACGATTTTTTTCACCATTCACAGCCAACCAAAGCATGGCAGAGCCAATCAAATGCCGCGTGATTTTTGCAGACATTGAATTTTTTTGTCTCATTTTTTCTCAACCCGTCGTAAAATGAAAATACATTATATCTAATCTAACAGAAGTGAATGCAGAAATCTTTATCATTTGGTGATACGAGACGGACTGGTAATTGCAAATAAAGCCCAACAAGAGTATTGCATAACGAATATTGCTGATGGATTTATGTAAGGGAAAAAACAACAACAACCCCAAACATAATATTGCGAACAGTGACTTCATGCCTCGAAGCGTTGATGAAGTTTCGTTTCCTCAAAATGACACAGCGCTAGTACATATTGTGACAGTACAGCCACGTTGTGATGTACTTGTACTTCGCCCCTCTTATCTCGGTCGATATCTAATCGAACGCCAAGTGCCCTCTCCTCCGCGGCGCCCCATTTTCCCTCC
>NW_004798289.1:240385-242310 GCF_000002075.1 Aplysia californica | reverse complement strand
TATGCTTTTGGGAAAATAAGAGCGAAGAGTACAGTAACTGATAACTCAACGACAGGGCATAATGTTGGTTAGTTGTTTCGCGTAAAACTTTCACGCAAGTGCCTGTAGGAACAGTGCCATTACAAAAAAGAAAAAGGTCGTCTGAAGAATGATCTAATTCACGAATCAAGTTGATGTGTGTGTTATTACTCCTATGGAGAAGCCACTTTTTGGACCAGAGCCTCTTTTACTTCTTTGTCAAATATAGACCTACTGCTTGGCGTGCCAGCGAAATTTTTTTATAACTCTCAGGAATATCACTGGAGAAAGGTAAAAGGCTCCAAACTGTCCAAAACAGTTTAGTTTTAGGGAAAAGAAAGCGAGACTCTGTTAAACTTCTTTTATGGACATTGTACTGGCTTCCTGTTGAGAAAAGAATTGTGTATAAGTTGGCCACCATATGCCACAAATACTTGAATGATAATGCGCCCTCATATTTATCAAATCTGTTGAGACTGTACATTCCAACTCACAGTTTGAGGTCGCCAGCTGACAAAAAGAAATTTCTTTTACCATCTTTGAAATTTAAAACGATGGGTGAAAGGGCATTTGAATATCAAGGCTCCAAGATCTGGAATGCTTTGCCAAGTACTTTATAGTAGATCAATTCTTTTGATTCATTCAAATGCCAGCTGAAGTCGTTTCTGCTTTTAAATTAATAAAATGAATATTTGGAGTGATTTTCTTTTATTCAGAACACAACGTTTTATGTTACTGTGGTACATTGCGTTGTATGGTAAAGCGCCCAGAGCCTGTGTACTTTAATCGGGGTTGAGCGCTATATTAGTGTCATTTATTATAATTATAATTATTATTATCCTGATTGGTCGTCGCTTGGTTTGCACAGTCCTGGCCTGTGCCGTGTGTGTGCACTTGACCCAGGTCGCCTCAGCGGGCCTCAGGACAAAACCCAAGGCGGCCTCAGGGCGGCCTCAGGGCGGCCTCAAGGCGGCCTCAAGGCGGCCTCAAGGATCACCTTCGGATCACAAATCCCGCGGATGGCCTGTGGCGTGTGTGGCCCGCATAAGACGCGCTGATTCCCTATTAAGCCTTGAAATAAAATAATCGCGTGTAATTGTTTTAGATGAGACGGAAAACCCACGGATTGAGACACGGATTAAGACTTTACTATCGTTGATGAGGAAGGGGGCCAGACAAAATAATGAAGGCGTGAGTGGTTGGAGGGCACGACCGGAAGGCCCTTCTTCTTTTCTTTCACTTTGTTGTTTCTGTCTTACTTTTTCGCTGCACCAAACGACCGTTATTCTGTCGATGTTCTGTTCTTTATTCAGCGGGCGGTTGGAGGGCGCCGGTGGTACGTTCTCCTTTTTCACTTTTCCCTCCGTAATTTCTGGCAGGTGGTTTGCTCCTTCTTTCCTGCCAAACGTCCATCGTCCTGATAACTTTCCTTCTTTTTTACATTTGATATTCTCTTGTAACACCTGTAATCTTCGGCTCTTGTATGACCTTATTGTGTTACAAGTTTTATTACTAAAACTAATCTCTGTTAATGTGTCTCGCTCTTTTTCCTGCACGAAATGACCCTTAATGTGTCGATTTGCTCCTCTTTACACAAGACTCAAATCAGACGGAGGCTAATAATAATGGTGACCAACTGTCTCTTTGAAGCATGTATTGCGTGGAATGAAAGGAGGACGCTCTAGCCCATGAAGCTTGCAAATTGGATATTTTGTAATCAAATCTGCCGACGGCAGGGATGTGAGGCCTCCAAGTGGAACAGAGCGATAATCCTGTTGTTCATCATCACTTTGACGTCATGTGCTCTCGCTCTCTCTCTTTTTCTTCTCCATGGGTGTTTTTTTTTGGAGGGAGTGGGGAGTGGGGGATTGGCGCGCGCGCGCTCTCACGCCTGCATGTTTGCTTTC
>NW_004798289.1:233482-237430 GCF_000002075.1 Aplysia californica | reverse complement strand
AGAGAGAGAGAGAGAGAGAGAGAGAGAGAGAATTACACATATTTTTGTAAAACAAAAAATTGATTCTTTTAGATTATATTTTAGACCGACGTAGGACGATGTAATAGTTTGGCGCTCTGCCATTGCTCGTAAAAGGCAGGGGTTCGACTCCCTTATTGATGCCACTTGTCGGTCTGATTTCTTTCCTCTCCTTCTGTTGTTTTTGCCTGTCTGTCTGGCTTTTTCGGGCTCTAAATTGCCGTCACCGTGTCGAAAGATTTGATAAGCTGTTCGGGTGTCAACGGTGAAAAATAAAATACCTCGTGCCAGCTGAAGAGATTTGTTTTCTTCTTAATGATTATCATTCCAACTGCTTAAACATAAAGTGTAGTATTGAACTACAATGTAAATGATCTACTTTTTATCTATGAGGCCGCAAAAACCTTTTTTTTTCTTCTCTATCACGATGTTTTCTAGCATTTCTTTTGTGGTGTCATGTTAATTTATCAGTGCCCCTGCTATTTTTCAGAATCAGCATTATGGTCAGTTCAGGTTTAGTAATTGGTTTTAAGAGAGAGAAAAAAACTGTCCGAGCGTTAATTGTTTGCTAGGAGTACCTTATAGACGGTTACTATATAAAAAAAGAAGAAAATGCTCACAACATTGTGGTCAGTTCAGGTTTAGTACCTGAGTTTAAGAAAAACTATCCAAGCGTTAATTGCAGCTAGGAGTGCCTTATAGACGGTTACCACTTCTTTAAAAAAATATTAAAGTCGGACATAGCTGTCGATTTTGCTCACAAGTGTCTCTGTTTCGTCACTTGGTATTTTCAACACTTTTGTTTTACTACCGTTTCCATAATTCGTCGCTTTTAAACACAAGGGGGCTATCCCGAAAAATGCTAGTTTGAGAAAATTGAAGGTAAAGTTTTTGCCCCTTGTTCAGTTTCTTTAAAAGACAAGGAGAGTTTTCTCTACAACCAAACAAATATACACACCAATGAAACCAAAATCCTCCTATGGGTAGGACAATGCCCACTTTTGGTGTAGGTCAAGATTTTTGGAAACCCCCGAAATCTGGGTTAGCCCGCTTGTCCTTAAAAGCGACCAATTCACAACTAGTACTAATCTGGTTTTTTTCTGTATTGGGAATAGTACTCGTATTGTCAAGATACCATTCACTATTATTATGCTCTAGCATAGTCCCACTTGGTACGTAATATTATATTATATAGTTTAGATTACATGGTTCAGATACGCGTCTGTACTCGACAAAGGCCATGCAGTGTTCTCATATATGAGCTCACTTTTCTTGGAGGTAGAGTGCTCGCTTTTCATTTCGAAGGTACTGGTTGAGTCCCGCTTTGTGCCGACTCGCAGGCAGGAAAATTTTGCCTGTCTCTTATATATATCTATTATGGGAGTGGAGGCTGTAGCTTAGTTCAAGCTGAAATGGCTGAGGTTTCTGTGCTCTCGATTTGCGTAAGAAAAACTCCCCCATGGGCTGTTGAATTCGAAAGAAAGTTCAGCCAGCACTGAACGGATGCCCGAGCTAAATTCTGAATTGATGCCTATTGAATTCTAAACAAAGTTGAAGACTTCAGCGTCAGCCTGTGTGAATATATTCCAAAACGGCGTATTATAGTCTGGGAAATAAGTAGAGCATACCAGGACATGCCCAAGACACTGGTTGTGCTCAGTTGTGATAAACATTCGGTCAGCTGTGACATTAAGCTACGGGACGAAACGAAAAAATAAGACACGTTTGGGCCGATGCTCCCTAGAGGCTTCTCTGCTCTGTCTTTCTTTCTTTTTTTTTTATACCTGTGATTTTCTTGTCCCTCTCCTCCTCCCCCCCCATGTTTTCCTCCAAATGCTCTTTCATGAGATTGCGTGACTTGATGACGTTACCGATGATTTCTTACAGCGACAGATAAAAAAAAGAACAGAGTCAGCCGTTATTGTTTCATGTTTAATGCCACAGTGTTTGTAGTCATTACGTTCGTCATGATCGATATCATATTAGACAAACGGGTGTTTGTAGTGTGACGGTTAGACTCTATGACGCCGCACAAAGAAGACATTAGTTCTAGTACATCTCTGCTGGAACGTTGTGTCCCTCTCAGCCCAGGTTGGCCGTGACAGGCATTATCGAAACAGCCAACCTCCCGAATGATCTAAATTGGGTGGATGGGGGCGGAAAAAAAATATATGCTCTAGCAATTGTATTTACCTAATAGACCAATAGAATCTTCTTGTGTGTTTCCACTAGATAGGTAGTCAAACAAAATCCCCACAAGCGACGCCCCCCCCCCCTCCAGTTTTATCCAATTTGAGAAGAAAAAAAAAGAAACACGAAGAAAAGGAAAGGCGTCATAAAATCATTGTGCGTTGAATAAGCGTTACGGATTTTCTTTTGGACGAGGGTGGTGGCATACTGTGCAGTGCCGTGCCCTGAACTATAACATAGCATAGCATAGCGTAGCATAACATAGCATAACACAGCGTAGCATAGCATAGCGTGTCATGCTCATACTGTGCCGAAACAACGTAGGGGGAATTGCTGCTTTTTCTTTCCTCATCCTTACTATCACCACTGTCCCTCGACTTCTTTTGTTTTTTTGCCACTCTCTTGTGAACTGCCTTGACAGTCGAAGCAGACTTTGTGCTATTGAGGCTAGAGAGGTGAGTAGAGAAAGCCTGATTTCCCGTTTGGACTTCTCTGTTGACATCCACCCCTTGGCGCTCATATGACCGTATGCAGTTGCGAGCGCCGTAAAAACCTTGCTAAAACTAAATACCATAGCGTAGCATAGCATAGCAACAGCATAGCATACCGTAACGTACCGTACCATGCGGTGCTGTGCCGTACCGTATCAATTGAATGTGTCAGTATTTTAGCTGGACCAGTTGAAAGTGTCAGTAGGAGTGTAAAACGTTATCTGGGCTTTCTTCAGGCTGATCAGTGAAAGGGGCACAAGCCTCTTAGGCGTAGCAAAGGTGGCGATGAATGTGGTCTTTCTTTCTGACAAGCCCTGGGGCTGTAACCACTCCCTGCACCCTCGTCTCAATGGGCCAGTGTTGGCGAAATCTCCGTTATGACTACGTTCATGTCTTTTATGAATAGTTTGTGGTTTATTTTTTGTGTACATTAACTTTCCTTTTTTATGTTCAATTGAGAAGGAAACAGTCTGGGGCTCTTTTAACGCCCACCAGGTCCATGAAACGTGCTCATTAATTACTTTGGTATCTGTTTGTAACATTGAAGTATGAGCCCAACTGATTCGAGATTAGCCGTCCCGTGCACAGTTAATGATGAATAGTCCACTTTTCGATTCGATTTCTCTGGTATGTACGTTGTAATTGCCGAAAAAAAAAAAGAAATAATCTCAACGCAAAACTACCCCACCCCCCCACCCCCACCCGAGCAAAAAATAAATAAATAAAGGTAACAAGGGATAGACCTTTGTGCCATTCATTAAGGTTGTGTTTCGTCGGTTAGAGTTTTTTCTTCTTCTTATATTGGTATTAAAGATACTTTTGTGTCTGATCTCCTTCCTCCCACTTTCAGCTTTACAATTGGAAACGAGACGGCTTGGAATCGTTTTACAATTCTTCTGAAATGACATTTTGTCGTGACAAATGAGAATGCTGGGAACATTTTTATTTGAATTTGCCAACCCTATAATGGCCTCTTCACCTCGCTCTGTTATCTTCTGTTTTGATAGTTTTGACGCTGAAGCCATTGTTGCATTGCTTTAAGATCCAGCGGGGTCATAATATTATCACCATCAACAATGAGTAATTGATTTTACAGTTTACGAGAATTGACCTTCGGAATCCAGGGAAGTACTGATAGAATAGGTTCTGCCCATTCTCGATTTATATTTTTCCGGGACATAAAGCTATTTTAACTCTGTCTGTCTGTCTGTCTGTCTGTCTGTCTGTCTGTCTGTCTGTCTGTCTGTCT
>NW_004798289.1:229381-230888 GCF_000002075.1 Aplysia californica | reverse complement strand
CCTACTTCTGACTCTTTCTGCTGCCTTTCTTCAGCCTTTCTACTGCTACTCCTTGTCTCCTTCTTACTGTTGAGACACACCCCTGATCTTAGGGTAGGTTAAGATTTAACACTTACCCTTCTCGGATAAGGGCGAAAAATTCTCGGAGGTCCCACGTGCAAGTTGCGCACTTTAAAAATCCCTTGGTGGTCCTAAAATCGATAAGGAATGGACTTCAGCCGCCGCCTGGGCAAAATTAAAAATTAGTATTTACCAAACTGAAAATGCTTAATGTGTCTTGCGCGCTCATAATCGTATGCAGTTTCGAGCGCCGTAAAATACTTTCCAAGAAAAAAAAAAGAAAAGAAAAGAAAACAGTTGACGTGGAATATCCACTAATTATAACTTCTTACTAGGGAGAAATCTGTGGCCGTTTTATTTTTGTATTGTTTTTGTTTTTGTTTTGAATTTCAATGATATTGCTAATAACGCTCTTGAAGCATAACTTGAGTCGTTGTTCTTTTTACAAGTAAAGGAGTGTTACAGAACGATGGTTTTCTGTTTGTTTAATGCCTGGTGGACGTTCGATGTGGTAAAGAGAACATGCACGGGTGCTTCAAGTATAGATTACGTTAACTGTTCTGGCCTGTTGCCGCTTTTGCTTCGTGTTATATATATAACCAATATCACGACGCGGGGAAGTGGGCGGAAAATGTAAGAACAACAGCTGGTGATTTACGTAATTATCAAATGCAAGATCTGAAATAGACATCGGCCATCATGGCTCACCATATTCTTTACTTGGATGGTCTTAAAAAAACTGTAGCTGAACATACTTAGACAAACTCTTTGTTTTATTTATTATTGTTTCTGGATTCAAAGTTTATTTTGCTTATTCTTTTGGGTTTTTGACCATTATCCACTCGGATTTTCGTTTTCGATCGCATTATTCAGATCCGACCGGTCAGTTAGAGGCACACTCCTCTTAAAATTGAGAGGCAAACCGTTTCCAATAAACTGCTAACAGCAGAGAGCTTATGAGCTCTCTCTCTCTCTCTCTCTCTCTCTCTCTCTCTCTCTCTCTCTCTCTCTCTCTCTCTCTCTCTCTCTCTCTCTCTCTCTCTTTTCTACAAGCGCGGGGTCTCTCTTCCTGTTCTCGGGAGTCACTGGTGGGTGGCTGGATGATACGGCTGCTACCTCTTTCTTAACCGTCCCCTTTTTTTTTGTTCCCTCTTTCCACGGCCTTTCCTTTTCACGTCAGCTCGTCTTTATGCTTATTAAGTTGTGAGATGTGGCTGAGGTCATACAGAAGTGTGACTCGGTGTTCTTTTTCCTCCCGAACCAAATCGAATTGTCTTATGTGTTGGAAAACTTTCGCAAACACGTCCGTTGGGAAGCTATTAGGTCCATTATTATGTCCATTACCACACAACCACTTATTGCCTTTTCAACACTACTAGTTTGTGGGTCGTTCTCTCTTTGCCTACATTCTCTCTCTCTCTCTCTCTCTCTCTCTCTCTCTCTCTCT
>NW_004798289.1:227678-229257 GCF_000002075.1 Aplysia californica | reverse complement strand
TCCCTCTCCCTCTCTCTCTCTCTCTCTCTCTCTCTCTCTCTCTCTCTCTCTCTCTGTGTGTTTCCAAGACTCTTTGATACTAGCTCAGTCGTTTCGCTGTCGGACATTTACCGCAGCTGCCGTCTCTTTAGCAAGCAAGATGCTTTCGAAGGCGCGTTAAAATATGGAACCCAGGCTAAATAATGACCGAAGACAATTTGACGAACCAGTCTGAGCTGAACGTGGCTTTTGAATGTGACCGAGACTAATTAATGATGACCAAAGTAAATTGGGAGCACTGACAAAGTGTGTAATTTCTAAGAGACTCCTTTTATTTATTCCCCACTGGGTGTTGCCGCCTCACGCTAACTAACACTGTACGTCACAGTGTACAAACAATGCTTTGTTTGTCATATTTCTATTCGCGTTTCGTGCTCTTTGTTATCTTATCGTTCTATTTCATTATTGCACCTGTATGCGAACATAGGTAGTAACCACACCATGTAATACTCTGTTATTTGAACCGAATCATCATCATCATTGCCTTTCTCACCCTGGACCAGCTAATAGGACATGAACAAACCTTTTTTACCTTTCCTTATCCTGGGCTTGCTGCTTGATGTTATTCCATGTCTTCCCACTTTTCTGTACAACGGCAGAAGCTCCAGTGTCTCCCACGATGGAAAATGATGAGGCGTGTTTGTTTGCGTTTTTGTAACTTTCAGTTTTTACAGGGTCGCGTAGTTGGCCCTCTGCAAACTGGCACTTTTCGGGAGACCAGACCTACGCACCTTTAGTCGCCTCTTAAGACACGCAGTATCACGGCAGGTGTTATTCTTTTGAGTTAAGAAGTCATATGAATAATACTTATCTGTGTTAATGAGCCATGGGCAAACTACGGCTCGCGGACCAGATATGGCTTGCGATCACTTTCAGTGCAGCCGGCGGGTCGCGACCCAGTGATTAATAATGAATGTGGTCCGCGGTGAGTTGATAATTAATGAAAACCAAACTGTTCGTCTTGAAAATTATAATCAATAGGTTCTGGCCCTGCTTGAAGCAAACATCTTATACTGTACATATATTTTCTCAGATAGAATGCCCTTGAGTGACATAATATGTTTCAGTGCCTGTTTTTGTCTCACGTTTGAAAGCTGCGGTATTTCAACCGATTTCGTCCACG
The DNA here is from genome assembly GCF_000002075.1 of Aplysia californica. Taxonomy (NCBI): domain Eukaryota; kingdom Metazoa; phylum Mollusca; class Gastropoda; order Aplysiida; family Aplysiidae; genus Aplysia; species Aplysia californica. Next base: position 228,095 of record NW_004798289.1, on the reverse strand, counting down.
TTTCTCCTGCTTTGGCCCTCAAGATATTCGGAATCGCTTAATCCGACCGGCGACGTGGACACACCACTTGCCCGTGCCAGCTTTATGTAATGAGTCATCAGAATAGACCAATAGAATTTCTATTAGACGCGGCAGCCTGTGTTTCCTACTTCTTTTCAACTTTGTTTTTGTTCTTATATGTTTTTGGCGACATGTGGCTTCTAGTGTTTCGATTCGAAGCAAACCACTTGTCGGATCAACATTAGAAAAAGTAGAAATTAATTACGTTCACAAATGTTTGGAGACTCCCAATTTTATGTAAGAGCCCACCCCTACCCCTACCCCCTCCCTTCTCTCTGTGTCTCTCTGTGTCTCTCTGTTTCTCTGTCTCTCTGTCTCTCTCTCTCTCTCCCCCTCCCCCCCTCTCTCTCTCTCTCT
>NW_004798289.1:226074-227463 GCF_000002075.1 Aplysia californica | reverse complement strand
CACACACACACACACACACACACACACACATACAATCTGTTTGAGTGGTTTAGTTGATGTACGGAATGGTTTCAAAGGATGAGACAAGAAGAAGAATAACAACGGCGACGGCCTCAAAAGAAAAACTCCATCAGTAATAGTAACGACAACACAAGGCACTCCAGTCGTCACAACAAAACCAAAAATATATATACGTGGGTCAATAACCTGATGAAGAACAATAAGTAGCTCCCCAAACAGAGCAAAAGACCCATAGCGCTTAACAGATATCGTTGTCCCAAGGAACTGCTAAACCGTAAGATGTTAGAATTAAAATTTCTTCTGCCGCATCAGACTTCGAGTTTTCCTTGGTCAACGTTGTAGAGCAGATTTGTAATAATTTCGAAATATATTTCAACGTCCCAATAGACAGTTGGGCGCGGCATACCCAAATACTTCTATATACAACTCGTACTTCTGAAACAACGAGATTGGCTCTTAAAAGTTCCTATATTGTTATGCTTGCAATGTCCCAGCTGCTGAGAAGTTAGTTACTTTTCAGAACGTCTGATTAAATATTGATGTGATCCGTTTTGTCGGTAGTCCAGCGGCTAGGGTGCCGGACTTTCAAGCGTAAGGTTGCGGGTTCGAATCCCGGCCTGGGCGGCTCAACACCGTGACCTTGGGGAAGGGCACATCGCAAACATTTTCCTCACTTCACCCCAGATAATAATGGATATCCCGACTATAGGCATTGGACATTCGGTAGTGTTTGAGCGCCTGTAGAATGGCAACTTGAATCGAATGATTCTGAAGAAGGTGAGAATGCTTCGCAATGATAAAAGGTCAATCAACTAGTTACTCACTGAAAAGTACATAGAGCGTATTCTTTGTAGGGAAATACGCTATCTGTTTAATGAAAAATTAATGTAATCTTTAATGATGATGACGACGGTGATGATAATGGTGATAGGTTCTTTTAAGTTGCTATTCTTGCATTTAGCTTCCAACAACTTTCAAGATGCCTCCATCCCGATCCATACACATGTGTATTTTTCATGAAAATGTTGTCCTTTTTGGGATTCTAAGGCTATATGCTCACTTGATGTGGCAAAGTTCTGCCGGGTTTAACAAAACAATCCAAATTGTTCCTCTGCAAATCTTGTAATCTGTAAAGATGAGATCAATCATTTAAAAGTTGAGGTCCGGTGTAGTAGTTCTGTGTTCCCTTCAAAGTCGTGTATGGTTGACGTCTTAAAGATGTCATAAATCGCCAGCCCGGTCTTATCGGAGACAGCAGCTGTTGTGCTGGCGCTTTCAAGCCGCGGCTCACCAGTAAATAGTCAAAAGTCTGAAAACGTGATTCAACTGTATGTTTATGGATTCGCTGCTTATACAAAGCCCTCTCGT
>NW_004798289.1:224074-225894 GCF_000002075.1 Aplysia californica | reverse complement strand
TGTTTACTAAAGCTAAACCAAAGTAGAACAACTTAGGACACTAACCCCCCTTTCTTAGCAGATTTGTGGTCTACACATTCGAATTTTTTATAATGTATCACTTCCGGATTATGCCCCTTTCTGGTTTTCTCTTCTCGATTAAAAAAAAAAAGAGCTGCTCAGACGGCAATGCAGCACCAAATTCTTTGCATGATTACACTGAAGTGTTGATTTGAGGGTATTTCGACGTCCAAAGTTTTTAGTTACCGACTTAATGCTTACTTGAGCAATCCCCCAATCCTCAGATTGTCCTGTATTTTTTCCCCTCCCTTTGTCGACCAGTGAATTGAAGACGCTATAGTCTGGCTTCGCTGTCGGCAATGTTACTCTCCAGTTGTCTTGATATTTTCTTGTCTTACTTATTGAAATGGAGTCAGCCATGACTGTCAGCGAAGAAAACCTCCTGTGTTTTCTTTTTAGTGTCTTCTCTTCGCTCACGGTTTCTGTGGTGCCGCAGTTCGGCACTTTGCTGTCACAAGCAAAAGATGTGAATTCAATTCTCATGTTGACGAAGAGACTGTTTTTTGTTGAAAAAAAACTTACAAGTATATATTATATCCCCACTATTACTTTGTCAAGAAGACCAGCATCTGTGGACCAATGATCAGACCCTTTGCCCTTGCACACAGAAGACTGCGGGTTCAACTCTCAGGTAGAAAATATATTGAGTGTCTCTATTTGTCTGCTGACATGCCTTCTCCCATTTGGTCTTGGCAAGCCTTGGCGGGCAGGGTCAAAGTCGTTCATTACCCGAATGATCTAAAGTAGGGCGTGTAAGGCATGAGAGACGTGTGCTGTCAGTGACGCATAGTCGGGGGCAAGAAGAATGGAGACCCCTTCTGAAATGTGAACGTCCAGTTTTCCCAATTGCCTCTCTCGTTGTGGCACTACCAAGAAGATTGGCATTTGCTGGCTGAAATATATATTATGTTTATGTATGTGTGTGTGTATATATAATATGTGTGAAAGTACGTCACTTTGGTCGCCTAAAACTTCCGAACTGCGTAACTTTTGAATTTGAAAAAAATTAACAGTGGTTCAGAATCATTTAAAGGGAGCACAGTTATATTAAGGTGAGACTTCCGTTCACAAGCAGTGCGCATTGATCCCACGATGACTTGACGATTAATTCCTTTGAGTCGGTTCTTCAACCAGAGCAACAAGGAAGCAGGCATCTGCTATGAACACAAAAGACACGAGTTCAATTCCTGTATGGGAAAGTTATTTTACTGAGTAACTCCGTCTGTCTTTCAGCATGATGTGTTCCATTCTGGCGGTATTGACCCTAATTGTAACAGCCCGCTGTATCAATGATGTTAATGCCAGTGACAAGTAGACATTTGTGCTGCTATATGAAATACAGAAAAAAGTCCTAGTTTTCCTAATCCATTGTTCCCCTCTGTTCCAGTGACTAGGAGACATTTGTGCTACTGTATGAAACACAGAAAAAAAAATACTAGTTTTCCTTATCCATTGTTTCCCTCTGTCCCATTGACAAGGAGAAGTTCGATCTTTGGGTTATATGAAATACAGAAAAAAGTCTTGTTTTCCTAATCCATTGTTCCTCTCTGTTCCAGTGACAAGAAGAGTCTGGTGTCGCTATCTGGGAACCACGGCCTGGACGTGCACGTGCAGCACAGTGTGAAGATGGTGCCCTCCACGCAAAGGCTGAGTGTCCTCATAGCGCCCAAGGTGAACAACGCAACAGCTGGACGGGGTAACAGCTCGGTGCCAGCCAAGGGACGGTGAGTGATTGTGTGTGTGTGTGTGTGTGTGTGTGT
>NW_004798289.1:221402-222903 GCF_000002075.1 Aplysia californica | reverse complement strand
CACACACACACACACACACACAGAGACACTCAGACAGACAGACAGAGAGAGAGAGAGAGAGATGGAGATGTACTTATCCTCCCTTTTTTCTCTATTTCTCCTTTCAGCTATCATCGTAACATTCCCACAAACGACTCTGAAGCTCTGAAGCTGGAAGTGGCTCGCATCAACTCGGAGCAGTACGTGCACAACCTTGATCGCTATGGACTCAGTCTGGGCACTGGCAGCCTGGTCATCGTCATACAGGTGTGTCCCTTTTCTATGGGCATTGGGGTCCCTCATTGTCTTTCAGCTCTTCTTTAGTTGCTATGGGCTCTTGTCACACAGGTATGTCCTTATGTTTGATCAGTATGGTCACACTTTGTTGTACGTGTATGTTCATATGTCTGGTCGTTATGTCACCCACCCATACAGGTATAACCATTTTGACTGCTTAGTGTTAGACTCCGCCTTTTCACCATTTTGAAAATTGACGTATTATGAGTCTTGCACTAATGAGCAGTTGATATGTCTGGTCATTATGATCACTCTTTGTCTTTTAGTTTTATGTTTTAGAAAGTGTTTTATGGCACTTGCTACACAATAAGGTCATAAAAGTGCCGAAGATTAGAGCAAGAGAGTAACAAACACAAAAAAGAAGGAGGAAAGATAAGGACTAGATGTTTGATAGGAAAGAAGGAGCAAATCACACCTGAGCACTCGCCAACCGGCCACTCACTCTTTGTTGTGCATGCATGTACGTCTGTCTGTTTGGTTATGGTGTTCCCTCATTGTTTTGTTCAGTTATCTCCACAATACTGGTCATTATGGCCAGCCATAGTCATAAGGTAAGTCATGTTAGGCTTATGTCATTCAATGTTGTTCAGTTATGTCGGTTTGTTTTGTCATGAGGGTGGTTGGAAAGATTTCACTGATAAAAGTTAAAGTTAAAATAAAATAGGATTTAAATAAGATTTAACAATTTTTTTTTTTAAACATGTGGGAATGAAGTGAGCCTTTTGATGTTGAGGATCAAAAATTTTTGTAAAAGAGAGAAGAGAAATAGATTAAATAACTTACTGATCCTTGGTACCATGGTGTCCGTTGTGATCCTTGCAGAGTGTGTGGTTGGTGGGTGCTCTGGTATGGTTTGCTCCTTCTTTCCTGTCAAACATATATAGTTCTTTTCTTCCCTATTTCTTTTTCTACGTTCGTTACTCTCTTGTAACTCCTCTGATCTTCGGCTCTTATACGACTTTGTTATGTTGCAAGTGCCATAAAAGTCTTACAAAAACTAAACTATGTGATTCATACAGACCCACGACAGGCCTGAGTATTTGAAGATCTTGTTGGACTCATTGCGCAAAGTGCAGGACATTGAGCGCAGTCTTCTGGTCATCAGCCATGATGTCTACTCTCACCAGCTCAACGAGATTGTCGAGACAGTTGACTTTTGTCCGGTGGGTGTGTGTGTGTGTTTGTATGTATGTGTGTGTGTTTGTGTGTGTGTAAGTGTGTGTGT